>NW_027065106.1:0-23189 GCF_032884065.1 Artemia franciscana
TTTTTTAGATTGGGAAAGCTCTTTTCCTATGTTCAAAAGTTTTAGTTTTCGAGGGTAATAGCTACATATGTTGAAAAAAATGTGATTAAAGGCTCTTTTCCTATTTCAAAAGTTTTAGTTTTCGAGGGTAATAGCTACGTATGTTGAAAAAATGAAGATATTAGACTATTTTATGATTGCACATGGTAAAGAATGTGATTAAAGGCTCTTTTCCTATTTCAAAAGTTTTAGTTTTCGAGGGTAATAGCTACGTATGTTGAAAAAATGAAGATATTAGACTATTTTATGATTGCACATGGTAAAGAATGTGATTAAAGGCTCTTTTCCTATTTCAAAAGTTTTAGTTTTCGAGGGTAATAGCTACGTATGTTGAAAAAATGAAGATATTAGACTATTTTATGATTGCACATGGTAAAGAATGTGATTAAAGGCTCTTTTCCTATGTCAAAAGTTTTAGTTTTCGAGGGTAATAGCTACGTATGTTGAAAAAATGAAGATATTAGACTATTTTATGATTGCAAATGGTAAAGAATGTGATTAAAGGCTCTTTTCCTATGTCAAAAGTTTTAGTTTTCGAGGGTAATAGCTACGTATGTTGAAAAAATGAAGATATTAGACTATTTTATGATTGCACATGGTAAAGAATGTGATTAAAGGCTCTTTTCCTATTTCAAAAGTTTTAGTTTTCGAGGGTAATAGCTACGTATGTTGAAAAAATGAAGATATTAGACTATTTTATGATTGCACATGGTAAAGAATGTGATTAAAGGCTCTTTTCCTATTTCAAAAGTTTTAGTTTTCGAGGGTAATAGCTACGTATGTTGAAAAAATGAAGATATTAGACTATTTTATGATTGCACATGGTAAAGAATGTGATTAAAGGCTCTTTTCCTATTTCAAAAGTTTTAGTTTTCGAGGGTAATAGCTACGTATGTTGAAAAAATGAAGATATTAGACTATTTTATGATTGCACATGGTAAAGAATGTGATTAAAGGCTCTTTTCCTATTCAAAAGTTTTAGTTTTCGAGGGTAATAGCTACGTATGTTGAAAAAATGAAGATATTAGACTATTTTATGATTGCACATGGTAAAGAATGTGATTAAAGGCTCTTTTCCTATTTCAAAAGTTTTAGTTTTCGAGGGTAATAGCTACGTATGTTGAAAAAATGAAGATATTAGACTATTTTATGATTGCACATGGTAAAGAATGTGATTAAAGGCTCTTTTCCTATGTCAAAAGTTTTAGTTTTCGAGGGTAATAGCTACGTATGTTGAAAAAATGAAGATATTAGACTATTTTATGATTGCAAATGGTAAAGAATGTGATTAAAGGCTCTTTTCCTATGCAAAAGTTTTAGTTTTCGAGGGTAATAGCTACGTATGTTGAAAAAATGAAGATATTAGACTATTTTATGATTGCACATGGTAAAGAATGTGATTAAAGGCTCTTTTCCTATTTCAAAAGTTTTAGTTTTCGAGGGTAATAGCTACGTATGTTGAAGATATGAAGATATTAGACTATTTTATGATTGCAAATGGTAAAGAATGTGATTAAAGGCTCTTTTCCTATGTCAAAAGTTTTAGTTTTCGAGGGTAATAGCTACGTATGTTGAAAAAATGAAGATATTAGACTATTTTATGATTGCAAATGGTAAAGAATGTGATTAAAGGCTCTTTTCCTATGTCAAAAGTTTTAGTTTTCGAGGGTAATAGCTACGTATGTTGAAAAAATGAAGATATTAGACTATTTTATGATTGCACATGGTAAAGAATGTGATTAAAGGCTCTTTTCCTATTTCAAAAGTTTTAGTTTTCGAGGGTAATAGCTACGTATGTTGAAAAAATGAAGATATTAGACTATTTTATGATTGCAATGGTAAAGAATGTGATTAAAGGCTCTTTTCCTATTTCAAAAGTTTTAGTTTTCGAGGGTAATAGCTACGTATGTTGAAAAAATGAAGATATTAGACTATTTTATGATTGCACATGGTAAAGAATGTGATTAAAGGCTCTTTTCCTATGTCAAAAGTTTTAGTTTTCGAGGGTAATAGCTACGTATGTTGAAAAAATGAAGATATTAGACTATTTTATGATTGCAAATGGTAAAGAATGTGATTAAAGGCTCTTTTCCTATTTCAAAAGTTTTAGTTTTCGAGGGTAATAGCTACGTATGTTGAAAAAATGAAGATATTAGACTATTTTATGATTGCACATGGTAAAGAATGTGATTAAAGGCTCTTTTCCTATTTCAAAAGTTTTAGTTTTCGAGGGTAATAGCTACGTATGTTGAAAAAATGAAGATATTAGACTATTTTATGATTGCACATGGTAAAGAATGTGATTAAAGGCTCTTTTCCTATTTCAAAAGTTTTAGTTTTCGAGGGTAATAGCTACGTATGTTGAAAAAATGAAGATATTAGACTATTTTATGATTGCACATGGTAAAGAATGTGATTAAAGGCTCTTTTCCTATTTCAAAAGTTTTAGTTTTCGAGGGTAATAGCTACGTATGTTGAAAAAATGAAGATATTAGACTATTTTATGATTGCACATGGTAAAGAATGTGATTAAAGGCTCTTTTCCTATTTCAAAAGTTTTAGTTTTCGAGGGTAATAGCTACGTATGTTGAAAAAATGAAGATATTAGACTATTTTATGATTGCACATGGTAAAGAATGTGATTAAAGGCTCTTTTCCTATTTCAAAAGTTTTAGTTTTCGAGGGTAATAGCTACGTATGTTGAAAAAATGAAGATATTAGACTATTTTATGATTGCACATGGTAAAGAATGTGATTAAAGGCTCTTTTCCTATGTCAAAAGTTTTAGTTTTCGAGGGTAATAGCTACGTATGTTGAAAAAATGAAGATATTAGACTATTTTATGATTGCAAATGGTAAAGAATGTGATTAAAGGCTCTTTTCCTATTTCAAAAGTTTTAGTTTTCGAGGGTAATAGCTACGTATGTTGAAAAAATGAAGATATTAGACTATTTTATGATTGCACATGGTAAAGAATGTGATTAAAGGCTCTTTTCCTATTTCAAAAGTTTTAGTTTTGGAGGGTAATAGCTACGTATGTTGAAAAAATGAAGATATTAGACTATTTTATGATTGCACATGGTAAAGAATGTGATTAAAGGCTCTTTTCCTATGTCAAAAGTTTTAGTTTTCGAGGGTAATAGCTACGTATGTTGAAAAAATGAAGATATTAGACTATTTTATGATTGCAAATGGTAAAGAATGTGATTAAAGGCTCTTTTCCTATGTCAAAAGTTTTAGTTTTCGAGGGTAATAGCTACGTATGTTGAAAAAATGAAGATATTAGACTATTTTATGATTGCACATGGTAAAGAATGTGATTAAAGGCTCTTTTCCTATTTCAAAAGTTTTAGTTTTCGAGGGTAATAGCTACGTATGTTGAAAAAATGAAGATATTAGACTATTTTATGATTGCAAATGGTAAAGAATGTGATTAAAGGCTCTTTTCCTATTCAAAAGTTTTAGTTTTCGAGGGTAATAGCTACGTATGTTGAAAAAATGAAGATATTAGACTATTTTATGATTGCACATGGTAAAGAATGTGATTAAAGGCTCTTTTCCTATGTCAAAAGTTTTAGTTTTCGAGGGTAATAGCTACGTATGTTGAAAAAATGAAGATATTAGACTATTTTATGATTGCACATGGTAAAGAATGTGATTAAAGGCTCTTTTCCTATGTCAAAAGTTTTAGTTTTCGAGGGTAATAGCTACGTATGTTGAAAAAATGAAGATATTAGACTATTTTATGATTGCACATGGTAAAGAATGTGATTAAAGGCTCTTTTCCTATTTCAAAAGTTTTAGTTTTCGAGGGTAATAGCTACGTATGTTGAAAAAAATAATGTGATTAAAGGCTCTTTTCCTATTTCAAAAGTTTTAGTTTTCGAGGGTAATAGCTACGTATGTTGAAAAAATGAAGATATTAGACTATTTTATGATTGCACATGGTAAAGAATGTGATTAAAGGCTCTTTTCCTATTTCAAAAGTTTTAGTTTTCGAGGGTAATAGCTACGTATGTTGAAAAAATGAAGATATTAGACTATTTTATGATTGCACATGGTAAAGAATGTGATTAAAGGCTCTTTTCCTATTTCAAAAGTTTTAGTTTTCGAGGGTAATAGCTACGTATGTTGAAAAAATGAAGATATTAGACTATTTTATGATTGCAATGGTAAAGAATGTGATTAAAGGCTCTTTTCCTATTCAAAAGTTTTAGTTTTCGAGGGTAATAGCTACGTATGTTGAAAAAATGAAGATATTAGACTATTTTATGATTGCACATGGTAAAGAATGTGATTAAAGGCTCTTTTCCTATTTCAAAAGTTTTAGTTTTCGAGGGTAATAGCTACGTATGTTGAAAAAATGAAGATATTAGACTATTTTATGATTGCAAATGGTAAAGAATGTGATTAAAGGCTCTTTTCCTATTTCAAAAGTTTTAGTTTTCGAGGGTAATAGCTACGTATGTTGAAAAAATGAAGATATTAGACTATTTTATGATTGCACATGGTAAAGAATGTGATTAAAGGCTCTTTTCCTATTTCAAAAGTTTTAGTTTTCGAGGGTAATAGCTACGTATGTTGAAAAAATGAAGATATTAGACTATTTTATGATTGCACATGGTAAAGAATGTGATTAAAGGCTCTTTTCCTATTCAAAAGTTTTAGTTTTCGAGGGTAATAGCTACGTATGTTGAAAAAATGAAGATATTAGACTATTTTATGATTGCACATGGTAAAGAATGTGATTAAAGGCTCTTTTCCTATTCAAAAGTTTTAGTTTTCGAGGGTAATAGCTACGTATGTTGAAAAAATGAAGATATTAGACTATTTTATGATTGCACATGGTAAAGAATGTGATTAAAGGCTCTTTTCCTATTTCAAAAGTTTTAGTTTTCGAGGGTAATAGCTACGTATGTTGAAAAAATGAAGATATTAGACTATTTTATGATTGCACATGGTAAAGAATGTGATTAAAGGCTCTTTTCCTATGTCAAAAGTTTTAGTTTTCGAGGGTAATAGCTACGTATGTTGAAAAAATGAAGATATTAGACTATTTTATGATTGCACATGGTAAAGAATGTGATTAAAGGCTCTTTTCCTATTTCAAAAGTTTTAGTTTTCGAGGGTAATAGCTACGTATGTTGAAAAAATGAAGATATTAGACTATTTTATGATTGCACATGGTAAAGAATGTGATTAAAGGCTCTTTTCCTATTTCAAAAGTTTTAGTTTTCGAGGGTAATAGCTACGTATGTTGAAAAAATGAAGATATTAGACTATTTTATGATTGCACATGGTAAAGAATGTGATTAAAGGCTCTTTTCCTATTTCAAAAGTTTTAGTTTTCGAGGGTAATAGCTACGTATGTTGAAAAAATGAAGATATTAGACTATTTTATGATTGCACATGGTAAAGAATGTGATTAAAGGCTCTTTTCCTATTTCAAAAGTTTTAGTTTTCGAGGGTAATAGCTACGTATGTTGAAAAAATGAAGATATTAGACTATTTTATGATTGCACATGGTAAAGAATGTGATTAAAGGCTCTTTTCCTATTCAAAAGTTTTAGTTTTCGAGGGTAATAGCTACGTATGTTGAAAAAATGAAGATATTAGACTATTTTATGATTGCACATGGTAAAGAATGTGATTAAAGGCTCTTTTCCTATGTCAAAAGTTTTAGTTTTCGAGGGTAATAGCTACGTATGTTGAAAAAATGAAGATATTAGACTATTTTATGATTGCACATGGTAAAGAATGTGATTAAAGGCTCTTTTCCTATTCAAAAGTTTTAGTTTTCGAGGGTAATAGCTACGTATGTTGAAAAAATGAAGATATTAGACTATTTTATGATTGCACATGGTAAAGAATGTGATTAAAGGCTCTTTTCCTATTTCAAAAGTTTTAGTTTTCGAGGGTAATAGCTACGTATGTTGAAAAAATGAAGATATTAGACTATTTTATGATTGCAAATGGTAAAGAATGTGATTAAAGGCTCTTTTCCTATGTCAAAAGTTTTAGTTTTCGAGGGTAATAGCTACGTATGTTGAAAAAATGAAGATATTAGACTATTTTATGATTGCACATGGTAAAGAATGTGATTAAAGGCTCTTTTCCTATTTCAAAAGTTTTAGTTTTCGAGGGTAATAGCTACGTATGTTGAAAAAATGAAGATATTAGACTATTTTATGATTGCACATGGTAAAGAATGTGATTAAAGGCTCTTTTCCTATTTCAAAAGTTTTAGTTTTCGAGGGTAATAGCTACGTATGTTGAAAAAATGAAGATATTAGACTATTTTATGATTGCAATGGTAAAGAATGTGATTAAAGGCTCTTTTCCTATGTCAAAAGTTTTAGTTTTCGAGGGTAATAGCTACGTATGTTGAAAAAATGAAGATATTAGACTATTTTATGATTGCACATGGTAAAGAATGTGATTAAAGGCTCTTTTCCTATTTCAAAAGTTTTAGTTTTCGAGGGTAATAGCTACGTATGTTGAAAAAATGAAGATATTAGACTATTTTATGATTGCACATGGTAAAGAATGTGATTAAAGGCTCTTTTCCTATTTCAAAAGTTTTAGTTTTCGAGGGTAATAGCTACGTATGTTGAAAAAATGAAGATATTAGACTATTTTATGATTGCACATGGTAAAGAATGTGATTAAAGGCTCTTTTCCTATTTCAAAAGTTTTAGTTTTCGAGGGTAATAGCTACGTATGTTGAAAAAATGAAGATATTAGACTATTTTATGATTGCACATGGTAAAGAATGTGATTAAAGGCTCTTTTCCTATTTCAAAAGTTTTAGTTTTCGAGGGTAATAGCTACGTATGTTGAAAAAATGAAGATATTAGACTATTTTATGATTGCAAATGGTAAAGAATGTGATTAAAGGCTCTTTTCCTATTTCAAAAGTTTTAGTTTTCGAGGGTAATAGCTACGTATGTTGAAAAAATGAAGATATTAGACTATTTTATGATTGCAATGGTAAAGAATGTGATTAAAGGCTCTTTTCCTATTTCAAAAGTTTTAGTTTTCGAGGGTAATAGCTACGTATGTTGAAAAAATGAAGATATTAGACTATTTTATGATTGCACATGGTAAAGAATGTGATTAAAGGCTCTTTTCCTATGTCAAAAGTTTTAGTTTTCGAGGGTAATAGCTACGTATGTTGAAAAAATGAAGATATTAGACTATTTTATGATTGCACATGGTAAAGAATGTGATTAAAGGCTCTTTTCCTATTTCAAAAGTTTTAGTTTTCGAGGGTAATAGCTACGTATGTTGAAAAAATGAAGATATTAGACTATTTTATGATTGCACATGGTAAAGAATGTGATTAAAGGCTCTTTTCCTATTTCAAAAGTTTTAGTTTTCGAGGGTAATAGCTACGTATGTTGAAAAAATGAAGATATTAGACTATTTTATGATTGCACATGGTAAAGAATGTGATTAAAGGCTCTTTTCCTATTTCAAAAGTTTTAGTTTTCGAGGGTAATAGCTACGTATGTTGAAAAAATGAAGATATTAGACTATTTTATGATTGCACATGGTAAAGAATGTGATTAAAGGCTCTTTTCCTATTTCAAAAGTTTTAGTTTTCGAGGGTAATAGCTACGTATGTTGAAAAAATGAAGATATTAGACTATTTTATGATTGCACATGGTAAAGAATGTGATTAAAGGCTCTTTTCCTATTCAAAAGTTTTAGTTTTCGAGGGTAATAGCTACGTATGTTGAAAAAATGAAGATATTAGACTATTTTATGATTGCACATGGTAAAGAATGTGATTAAAGGCTCTTTTCCTATTTCAAAAGTTTTAGTTTTCGAGGGTAATAGCTACGTATGTTGAAAAAATGAAGATATTAGACTATTTTATGATTGCACATGGTAAAGAATGTGATTAAAGGCTCTTTTCCTATGTCAAAAGTTTTAGTTTTCGAGGGTAATAGCTACGTATGTTGAAAAAATGAAGATATTAGACTATTTTATGATTGCACATGGTAAAGAATGTGATTAAAGGCTCTTTTCCTATTTCAAAAGTTTTAGTTTTCGAGGGTAATAGCTACGTATGTTGAAAAAATGAAGATATTAGACTATTTTATGATTGCACATGGTAAAGAATGTGATTAAAGGCTCTTTTCCTATGTCAAAAGTTTTAGTTTTCGAGGGTAATAGCTACGTATGTTGAAAAAATGAAGATATTAGACTATTTTATGATTGCACATGGTAAAGAATGTGATTAAAGGCTCTTTTCCTATTTCAAAAGTTTTAGTTTTCGAGGGTAATAGCTACGTATGTTGAAAAAATGAAGATATTAGACTATTTTATGATTGCACATGGTAAAGAATGTGATTAAAGGCTCTTTTCCTATTTCAAAAGTTTTAGTTTTCGAGGGTAATAGCTACGTATGTTGAAAAAATGAAGATATTAGACTATTTTATGATTGCACATGGTAAAGAATGTGATTAAAGGCTCTTTTCCTATGTCAAAAGTTTTAGTTTTCGAGGGTAATAGCTACGTATGTTGAAAAAATGAAGATATTAGACTATTTTATGATTGCACATGGTAAAGAATGTGATTAAAGGCTCTTTTCCTATGTCAAAAGTTTTAGTTTTCGAGGGTAATAGCTACGTATGTTGAAAAAATGAAGATATTAGACTATTTTATGATTGCACATGGTAAAGAATGTGATTAAAGGCTCTTTTCCTATTTCAAAAGTTTTAGTTTTCGAGGGTAATAGCTACGTATGTTGAAAAAATGAAGATATTAGACTATTTTATGATTGCACATGGTAAAGAATGTGATTAAAGGCTCTTTTCCTATTTCAAAAGTTTTAGTTTTCGAGGGTAATAGCTACGTATGTTGAAAAAATGAAGATATTAGACTATTTTATGATTGCACATGGTAAAGAATGTGATTAAAGGCTCTTTTCCTATGTCAAAAGTTTTAGTTTTCGAGGGTAATAGCTACGTATGTTGAAAAAATGAAGATATTAGACTATTTTATGATTGCACATGGTAAAGAATGTGATTAAAGGCTCTTTTCCTATGTCAAAAGTTTTAGTTTTCGAGGGTAATAGCTACGTATGTTGAAAAAATGAAGATATTAGACTATTTTATGATTGCACATGGTAAAGAATGTGATTAAAGGCTCTTTTCCTATTTCAAAAGTTTTAGTTTTCGAGGGTAATAGCTACGTATGTTGAAAAAATGAAGATATTAGACTATTTTATGATTGCACATGGTAAAGAATGTGATTAAAGGCTCTTTTCCTATTTCAAAAGTTTTAGTTTTCGAGGGTAATAGCTACGTATGTTGAAAAAATGAAGATATTAGACTATTTTATGATTGCACATGGTAAAGAATGTGATTAAAGGCTCTTTTCCTATTTCAAAAGTTTTAGTTTTCGAGGGTAATAGCTACGTATGTTGAAAAAATGAAGATATTAGACTATTTTATGATTGCACATGGTAAAGAATGTGATTAAAGGCTCTTTTCCTATGTCAAAAGTTTTAGTTTTCGAGGGTAATAGCTACGTATGTTGAAAAAATGAAGATATTAGACTATTTTATGATTGCACATGGTAAAGAATGTGATTAAAGGCTCTTTTCCTATTTCAAAAGTTTTAGTTTTCGAGGGTAATAGCTACGTATGTTGAAAAAATGAAGATATTAGACTATTTTATGATTGCACATGGTAAAGAATGTGATTAAAGGCTCTTTTCCTATTTCAAAAGTTTTAGTTTTCGAGGGTAATAGCTACGTATGTTGAAAAAATGAAGATATTAGACTATTTTATGATTGCACATGGTAAAGAATGTGATTAAAGGCTCTTTTCCTATTTCAAAAGTTTTAGTTTTCGAGGGTAATAGCTACGTATGTTGAAAAAATGAAGATATTAGACTATTTTATGATTGCACATGGTAAAGAATGTGATTAAAGGCTCTTTTCCTATTTCAAAAGTTTTAGTTTTCGAGGGTAATAGCTACGTATGTTGAAAAAATGAAGATATTAGACTATTTTATGATTGCACATGGTAAAGAATGTGATTAAAGGCTCTTTTCCTATGTCAAAAGTTTTAGTTTTCGAGGGTAATAGCTACGTATGTTGAAAAAATGAAGATATTAGACTATTTTATGATTGCACATGGTAAAGAATGTGATTAAAGGCTCTTTTCCTATGTCAAAAGTTTTAGTTTTCGAGGGTAATAGCTACGTATGTTGAAAAAATGAAGATATTAGACTATTTTATGATTGCACATGGTAAAGAATGTGATTAAAGGCTCTTTTCCTATTTCAAAAGTTTTAGTTTTCGAGGGTAATAGCTACGTATGTTGAAAAAATGAAGATATTAGACTATTTTATGATTGCACATGGTAAAGAATGTGATTAAAGGCTCTTTTCCTATTTCAAAAGTTTTAGTTTTCGAGGGTAATAGCTACGTATGTTGAAAAAATGAAGATATTAGACTATTTTATGATTGCACATGGTAAAGAATGTGATTAAAGGCTCTTTTCCTATTTCAAAAGTTTTAGTTTTCGAGGGTAATAGCTACGTATGTTGAAAAAATGAAGATATTAGACTATTTTATGATTGCACATGGTAAAGAATGTGATTAAAGGCTCTTTTCCTATTTCAAAAGTTTTAGTTTTCGAGGGTAATAGCTACGTATGTTGAAAAAATGAAGATATTAGACTATTTTATGATTGCACATGGTAAAGAATGTGATTAAAGGCTCTTTTCCTATTTCAAAAGTTTTAGTTTTCGAGGGTAATAGCTACGTATGTTGAAAAAAATAAGACTGTGATTAAAGGCTCTTTTCCTATTCAAAAGTTTTAGTTTTCGAGGGTAATAGCTACGTATGTTGAAAAAATGAAGATATTAGACTATTTTATGATTGCACATGGTAAAGAATGTGATTAAAGGCTCTTTTCCTATGTCAAAAGTTTTAGTTTTCGAGGGTAATAGCTACGTATGTTGAAAAAATGAAGATATTAGACTATTTTATGATTGCACATGGTAAAGAATGTGATTAAAGGCTCTTTTCCTATTTCAAAAGTTTTAGTTTTCGAGGGTAATAGCTACGTATGTTGAAAAAATGAAGATATTAGACTATTTTATGATTGCACATGGTAAAGAATGTGATTAAAGGCTCTTTTCCTATTTCAAAAGTTTTAGTTTTCGAGGGTAATAGCTACGTATGTTGAAAAAATGAAGATATTAGACTATTTTATGATTGCACATGGTAAAGAATGTGATTAAAGGCTCTTTTCCTATTCAAAAGTTTTAGTTTTCGAGGGTAATAGCTACGTATGTTGAAAAAATGAAGATATTAGACTATTTTATGATTGCAATGGTAAAGAATGTGATTAAAGGCTCTTTTCCTATTTCAAAAGTTTTAGTTTTCGAGGGTAATAGCTACGTATGTTGAAAAAATGAAGATATTAGACTATTTTATGATTGCACATGGTAAAGAATGTGATTAAAGGCTCTTTTCCTATTCAAAAGTTTTAGTTTTCGAGGGTAATAGCTACGTATGTTGAAAAAATGAAGATATTAGACTATTTTATGATTGCACATGGTAAAGAATGTGATTAAAGGCTCTTTTCCTATTCAAAAGTTTTAGTTTTCGAGGGTAATAGCTACGTATGTTGAAAAAATGAAGATATTAGACTATTTTATGATTGCACATGGTAAAGAATGTGATTAAAGGCTCTTTTCCTATTTCAAAAGTTTTAGTTTTCGAGGGTAATAGCTACGTATGTTGAAAAAATGAAGATATTAGACTATTTTATGATTGCACATGGTAAAGAATGTGATTAAAGGCTCTTTTCCTATGTCAAAAGTTTTAGTTTTCGAGGGTAATAGCTACGTATGTTGAAAAAATGAAGATATTAGACTATTTTATGATTGCACATGGTAAAGAATGTGATTAAAGGCTCTTTTCCTATTCAAAAGTTTTAGTTTTCGAGGGTAATAGCTACGTATGTTGAAAAAATGAAGATATTAGACTATTTTATGATTGCACATGGTAAAGAATGTGATTAAAGGCTCTTTTCCTATTTCAAAAGTTTTAGTTTTCGAGGGTAATAGCTACGTATGTTGAAAAAATGAAGATATTAGACTATTTTATGATTGCACATGGTAAAGAATGTGATTAAAGGCTCTTTTCCTATTTCAAAAGTTTTAGTTTTCGAGGGTAATAGCTACGTATGTTGAAAAAATGAAGATATTAGACTATTTTATGATTGCACATGGTAAAGAATGTGATTAAAGGCTCTTTTCCTATTCAAAAGTTTTAGTTTTCGAGGGTAATAGCTACGTATGTTGAAAAAATGAAGATATTAGACTATTTTATGATTGCACATGGTAAAGAATGTGATTAAAGGCTCTTTTCCTATTCAAAAGTTTTAGTTTTCGAGGGTAATAGCTACGTATGTTGAAAAAATGAAGATATTAGACTATTTTATGATTGCACATGGTAAAGAATGTGATTAAAGGCTCTTTTCCTATTTCAAAAGTTTTAGTTTTCGAGGGTAATAGCTACGTATGTTGAAAAAATGAAGATATTAGACTATTTTATGATTGCACATGGTAAAGAATGTGATTAAAGGCTCTTTTCCTATGTCAAAAGTTTTAGTTTTCGAGGGTAATAGCTACGTATGTTGAAAAAATGAAGATATTAGACTATTTTATGATTGCACATGGTAAAGAATGTGATTAAAGGCTCTTTTCCTATTTCAAAAGTTTTAGTTTTCGAGGGTAATAGCTACGTATGTTGAAAAAATGAAGATATTAGACTATTTTATGATTGCACATGGTAAAGAATGTGATTAAAGGCTCTTTTCCTATTTCAAAAGTTTTAGTTTTCGAGGGTAATAGCTACGTATGTTGAAAAAATGAAGATATTAGACTATTTTATGATTGCAAATGGTAAAGAATGTGATTAAAGGCTCTTTTCCTATGTCAAAAGTTTTAGTTTTCGAGGGTAATAGCTACGTATGTTGAAAAAATGAAGATATTAGACTATTTTATGATTGCACATGGTAAAGAATGTGATTAAAGGCTCTTTTCCTATGTCAAAAGTTTTAGTTTTCGAGGGTAATAGCTACGTATGTTGAAAAAATGAAGATATTAGACTATTTTATGATTGCACATGGTAAAGAATGTGATTAAAGGCTCTTTTCCTATTTCAAAAGTTTTAGTTTTCGAGGGTAATAGCTACGTATGTTGAAAAAATGAAGATATTAGACTATTTTATGATTGCAATGGTAAAGAATGTGATTAAAGGCTCTTTTCCTATTCAAAAGTTTTAGTTTTCGAGGGTAATAGCTACGTATGTTGAAAAAATGAAGATATTAGACTATTTTATGATTGCACATGGTAAAGAATGTGATTAAAGGCTCTTTTCCTATTTCAAAAGTTTTAGTTTTCGAGGGTAATAGCTACGTATGTTGAAAAAATGAAGATATTAGACTATTTTATGATTGCACATGGTAAAGAATGTGATTAAAGGCTCTTTTCCTATTTCAAAAGTTTTAGTTTTCGAGGGTAATAGCTACGTATGTTGAAAAAATGAAGATATTAGACTATTTTATGATTGCACATGGTAAAGAATGTGATTAAAGGCTCTTTTCCTATTTCAAAAGTTTTAGTTTTCGAGGGTAATAGCTACGTATGTTGAAAAAATGAAGATATTAGACTATTTTATGATTGCACATGGTAAAGAATGTGATTAAAGGCTCTTTTCCTATTTCAAAAGTTTTAGTTTTCGAGGGTAATAGCTACGTATGTTGAAAAAATGAAGATATTAGACTATTTTATGATTGCACATGGTAAAGAATGTGATTAAAGGCTCTTTTCCTATTCAAAAGTTTTAGTTTTCGAGGGTAATAGCTACGTATGTTGAAAAAAATAATGTGATTAAAGGCTCTTTTCCTATTTCAAAAGTTTTAGTTTTCGAGGGTAATAGCTACGTATGTTGAAAAAATGAAGATATTAGACTATTTTATGATTGCACATGGTAAAGAATGTGATTAAAGGCTCTTTTCCTATTCAAAAGTTTTAGTTTTCGAGGGTAATAGCTACGTATGTTGAAAAAATGAAGATATTAGACTATTTTATGATTGCACATGGTAAAGAATGTGATTAAAGGCTCTTTTCCTATTTCAAAAGTTTTAGTTTTCGAGGGTAATAGCTACGTATGTTGAAAAAATGAAGATATTAGACTATTTTATGATTGCACATGGTAAAGAATGTGATTAAAGGCTCTTTTCCTATTTCAAAAGTTTTAGTTTTCGAGGGTAATAGCTACGTATGTTGAAAAAATGAAGATATTAGACTATTTTATGATTGCACATGGTAAAGAATGTGATTAAAGGCTCTTTTCCTATTTCAAAAGTTTTAGTTTTCGAGGGTAATAGCTACGTATGTTGAAAAAATGAAGATATTAGACTATTTTATGATTGCACATGGTAAAGAATGTGATTAAAGGCTCTTTTCCTATGTCAAAAGTTTTAGTTTTCGAGGGTAATAGCTACGTATGTTGAAAAAATGAAGATATTAGACTATTTTATGATTGCACATGGTAAAGAATGTGATTAAAGGCTCTTTTCCTATTCAAAAGTTTTAGTTTTCGAGGGTAATAGCTACGTATGTTGAAAAAATGAAGATATTAGACTATTTTATGATTGCACATGGTAAAGAATGTGATTAAAGGCTCTTTTCCTATTTCAAAAGTTTTAGTTTTCGAGGGTAATAGCTACGTATGTTGAAAAAATGAAGATATTAGACTATTTTATGATTGCACATGGTAAAGAATGTGATTAAAGGCTCTTTTCCTATTTCAAAAGTTTTAGTTTTCGAGGGTAATAGCTACGTATGTTGAAAAAATGAAGATATTAGACTATTTTATGATTGCAAATGGTAAAGAATGTGATTAAAGGCTCTTTTCCTATGTCAAAAGTTTTAGTTTTCGAGGGTAATAGCTACGTATGTTGAAAAAATGAAGATATTAGACTATTTTATGATTGCACATGGTAAAGAATGTGATTAAAGGCTCTTTTCCTATGTCAAAAGTTTTAGTTTTCGAGGGTAATAGCTACGTATGTTGAAAAAATGAAGATATTAGACTATTTTATGATTGCACAATGGTAAAGAATGTGATTAAAGGCTCTTTTCCTATTTCAAAAGTTTTAGTTTTCGAGGGTAATAGCTACGTATGTTGAAAAAAATAAGACTGTGATTAAAGGCTCTTTTCCTATTTCAAAAGTTTTAGTTTTCGAGGGTAATAGCTACGTATGTTGAAAAAATGAAGATATTAGACTATTTTATGATTGCACATGGTAAAGAATGTGATTAAAGGCTCTTTTCCTATTTCAAAAGTTTTAGTTTTCGAGGGTAATAGCTACGTATGTTGAAAAAATGAAGATATTAGACTATTTTATGATTGCAAATGGTAAAGAATGTGATTAAAGGCTCTTTTCCTATTCAAAAGTTTTAGTTTTCGAGGGTAATAGCTACGTATGTTGAAAAAATGAAGATATTAGACTATTTTATGATTGCACATGGTAAAGAATGTGATTAAAGGCTCTTTTCCTATTTCAAAAGTTTTAGTTTTCGAGGGTAATAGCTACGTATGTTGAAAAAATGAAGATATTAGACTATTTTATGATTGCACATGGTAAAGAATGTGATTAAAGGCTCTTTTCCTATTTCAAAAGTTTTAGTTTTCGAGGGTAATAGCTACGTATGTTGAAAAAATGAAGATATTAGACTATTTTATGATTGCAAATGGTAAAGAATGTGATTAAAGGCTCTTTTCCTATGTCAAAAGTTTTAGTTTTCGAGGGTAATAGCTACGTATGTTGAAAAAATGAAGATATTAGACTATTTTATGATTGCACATGGTAAAGAATGTGATTAAAGGCTCTTTTCCTATTTCAAAAGTTTTAGTTTTCGAGGGTAATAGCTACGTATGTTGAAAAAATGAAGATATTAGACTATTTTATGATTGCACATGGTAAAGAATGTGATTAAAGGCTCTTTTCCTATGTCAAAAGTTTTAGTTTTCGAGGGTAATAGCTACGTATGTTGAAAAAATGAAGATATTAGACTATTTTATGATTGCACATGGTAAAGAATGTGATTAAAGGCTCTTTTCCTATTCAAAAGTTTTAGTTTTCGAGGGTAATAGCTACGTATGTTGAAAAAATGAAGATATTAGACTATTTTATGATTGCACATGGTAAAGAATGTGATTAAAGGCTCTTTTCCTATTTCAAAAGTTTTAGTTTTCGAGGGTAATAGCTACGTATGTTGAAAAAATGAAGATATTAGACTATTTTATGATTGCACATGGTAAAGAATGTGATTAAAGGCTCTTTTCCTATTTCAAAAGTTTTAGTTTTCGAGGGTAATAGCTACGTATGTTGAAAAAATGAAGATATTAGACTATTTTATGATTGCACATGGTAAAGAATGTGATTAAAGGCTCTTTTCCTATTCAAAAGTTTTAGTTTTCGAGGGTAATAGCTACGTATGTTGAAAAAATGAAGATATTAGACTATTTTATGATTGCACATGGTAAAGAATGTGATTAAAGGCTCTTTTCCTATTTCAAAAGTTTTAGTTTTCGAGGGTAATAGCTACGTATGTTGAAAAAATGAAGATATTAGACTATTTTATGATTGCACATGGTAAAGAATGTGATTAAAGGCTCTTTTCCTATTTCAAAAGTTTTAGTTTTCGAGGGTAATAGCTACGTATGTTGAAAAAATGAAGATATTAGACTATTTTATGATTGCACATGGTAAAGAATGTGATTAAAGGCTCTTTTCCTATGTCAAAAGTTTTAGTTTTCGAGGGTAATAGCTACGTATGTTGAAAAAATGAAGATATTAGACTATTTTATGATTGCACATGGTAAAGAATGTGATTAAAGGCTCTTTTCCTATTCAAAAGTTTTAGTTTTCGAGGGTAATAGCTACGTATGTTGAAAAAAATAAGACTGTGATTAAAGGCTCTTTTCCTATTTCAAAAGTTTTAGTTTTCGAGGGTAATAGCTACGTATGTTGAAAAAATGAAGATATTAGACTATTTTATGATTGCACATGGTAAAGAATGTGATTAAAGGCTCTTTTCCTATTTCAAAAGTTTTAGTTTTCGAGGGTAATAGCTACGTATGTTGAAAAAATGAAGATATTAGACTATTTTATGATTGCACATGGTAAAGAATGTGATTAAAGGCTCTTTTCCTATTTCAAAAGTTTTAGTTTTCGAGGGTAATAGCTACGTATGTTGAAAAAATGAAGATATTAGACTATTTTATGATTGCAAATGGTAAAGAATGTGATTAAAGGCTCTTTTCCTATTTCAAAAGTTTTAGTTTTCGAGGGTAATAGCTACGTATGTTGAAAAAATGAAGATATTAGACTATTTTATGATTGCACATGGTAAAGAATGTGATTAAAGGCTCTTTTCCTATTTCAAAAGTTTTAGTTTTCGAGGGTAATAGCTACGTATGTTGAAAAAATGAAGATATTAGACTATTTTATGATTGCACATGGTAAAGAATGTGATTAAAGGCTCTTTTCCTATTTCAAAAGTTTTAGTTTTCGAGGGTAATAGCTACGTATGTTGAAAAAATGAAGATATTAGACTATTTTATGATTGCACATGGTAAAGAATGTGATTAAAGGCTCTTTTCCTATTTCAAAAGTTTTAGTTTTCGAGGGTAATAGCTACGTATGTTGAAAAAATGAAGATATTAGACTATTTTATGATTGCACATGGTAAAGAATGTGATTAAAGGCTCTTTTCCTATGTCAAAAGTTTTAGTTTTCGAGGGTAATAGCTACGTATGTTGAAAAAATGAAGATATTAGACTATTTTATGATTGCACATGGTAAAGAATGTGATTAAAGGCTCTTTTCCTATGTCAAAAGTTTTAGTTTTCGAGGGTAATAGCTACGTATGTTGAAAAAATGAAGATATTAGACTATTTTATGATTGCACATGGTAAAGAATGTGATTAAAGGCTCTTTTCCTATTTCAAAAGTTTTAGTTTTCGAGGGTAATAGCTACGTATGTTGAAAAAATGAAGATATTAGACTATTTTATGATTGCAATGGTAAAGAATGTGATTAAAGGCTCTTTTCCTATTTCAAAAGTTTTAGTTTTCGAGGGTAATAGCTACGTATGTTGAAAAAATGAAGATATTAGACTATTTTATGATTGCACATGGTAAAGAATGTGATTAAAGGCTCTTTTCCTATGTCAAAAGTTTTAGTTTTCGAGGGTAATAGCTACGTATGTTGAAAAAATGAAGATATTAGACTATTTTATGATTGCAATGGTAAAGAATGTGATTAAAGGCTCTTTTCCTATTTCAAAAGTTTTAGTTTTCGAGGGTAATAGCTACGTATGTTGAAAAAATGAAGATATTAGACTATTTTATGATTGCACATGGTAAAGAATGTGATTAAAGGCTCTTTTCCTATTTCAAAAGTTTTAGTTTTCGAGGGTAATAGCTACGTATGTTGAAAAAATGAAGATATTAGACTATTTTATGATTGCACATGGTAAAGAATGTGATTAAAGGCTCTTTTCCTATTTCAAAAGTTTTAGTTTTCGAGGGTAATAGCTACGTATGTTGAAAAAATGAAGATATTAGACTATTTTATGATTGCACATGGTAAAGAATGTGATTAAAGGCTCTTTTCCTATTCAAAAGTTTTAGTTTTCGAGGGTAATAGCTACGTATGTTGAAAAAATGAAGATATTAGACTATTTTATGATTGCACATGGTAAAGAATGTGATTAAAGGCTCTTTTCCTATTCAAAAGTTTTAGTTTTCGAGGGTAATAGCTACGTATGTTGAAAAAATGAAGATATTAGACTATTTTATGATTGCAAATGGTAAAGAATGTGATTAAAGGCTCTTTTCCTATTCAAAAGTTTTAGTTTTCGAGGGTAATAGCTACGTATGTTGAAAAAATGAAGATATTAGACTATTTTATGATTGCACATGGTAAAGAATGTGATTAAAGGCTCTTTTCCTATTTCAAAAGTTTTAGTTTTCGAGGGTAATAGCTACGTATGTTGAAAAAATGAAGATATTAGACTATTTTATGATTGCACATGGTAAAGAATGTGATTAAAGGCTCTTTTCCTATGTCAAAAGTTTTAGTTTTCGAGGGTAATAGCTACGTATGTTGAAAAAATGAAGATATTAGACTATTTTATGATTGCACATGGTAAAGAATGTGATTAAAGGCTCTTTTCCTATTTCAAAAGTTTTAGTTTTCGAGGGTAATAGCTACGTATGTTGAAAAAATGAAGATATTAGACTATTTTATGATTGCAATGGTAAAGAATGTGATTAAAGGCTCTTTTCCTATGTCAAAAGTTTTAGTTTTCGAGGGTAATAGCTACGTATGTTGAAAAAATGAAGATATTAGACTATTTTATGATTGCACATGGTAAAGAATGTGATTAAAGGCTCTTTTCCTATTTCAAAAGTTTTAGTTTTCGAGGGTAATAGCTACGTATGTTGAAAAAATGAAGATATTAGACTATTTTATGATTGCACATGGTAAAGAATGTGATTAAAGGCTCTTTTCCTATTTCAAAAGTTTTAGTTTTCGAGGGTAATAGCTACGTATGTTGAAAAAATGAAGATATTAGACTATTTTATGATTGCACATGGTAAAGAATGTGATTAAAGGCTCTTTTCCTATTTCAAAAGTTTTAGTTTTCGAGGGTAATAGCTACGTATGTTGAAAAAATGAAGATATTAGACTATTTTATGATTGCACATGGTAAAGAATGTGATTAAAGGCTCTTTTCCTATTTCAAAAGTTTTAGTTTTCGAGGGTAATAGCTACGTATGTTGAAAAAATGAAGATATTAGACTATTTTATGATTGCAAATGGTAAAGAATGTGATTAAAGGCTCTTTTCCTATGTCAAAAGTTTTAGTTTTCGAGGGTAATAGCTACGTATGTTGAAAAAATGAAGATATTAGACTATTTTATGATTGCACATGGTAAAGAATGTGATTAAAGGCTCTTTTCCTATTTCAAAAGTTTTAGTTTTCGAGGGTAATAGCTACGTATGTTGAAAAAATGAAGATATTAGACTATTTTATGATTGCACATGGTAAAGAATGTGATTAAAGGCTCTTTTCCTATTTCAAAAGTTTTAGTTTTCGAGGGTAATAGCTACGTATGTTGAAAAAATGAAGATATTAGACTATTTTATGATTGCAAATGGTAAAGAATGTGATTAAAGGCTCTTTTCCTATTCAAAAGTTTTAGTTTTCGAGGGTAATAGCTACGTATGTTGAAAAAATGAAGATATTAGACTATTTTATGATTGCACATGGTAAAGAATGTGATTAAAGGCTCTTTTCCTATTTCAAAAGTTTTAGTTTTCGAGGGTAATAGCTACGTATGTTGAAAAAATGAAGATATTAGACTATTTTATGATTGCACATGGTAAAGAATGTGATTAAAGGCTCTTTTCCTATTCAAAAGTTTTAGTTTTCGAGGGTAATAGCTACGTATGTTGAAAAAATGAAGATATTAGACTATTTTATGATTGCACATGGTAAAGAATGTGATTAAAGGCTCTTTTCCTATTTCAAAAGTTTTAGTTTTCGAGGGTAATAGCTACGTATGTTGAAAAAATGAAGATATTAGACTATTTTATGATTGCACATGGTAAAGAATGTGATTAAAGGCTCTTTTCCTATTTCAAAAGTTTTAGTTTTCGAGGGTAATAGCTACGTATATGTTGAAAAAAATAATGTGATTAAAGGCTCTTTTCCTATTTCAAAAGTTTTAGTTTTCGAGGGTAATAGCTACGTATGTTGAAAAAATGAAGATATTAGACTATTTTATGATTGCAAATGGTAAAGAATGTGATTAAAGGCTCTTTTCCTATGTCAAAAGTTTTAGTTTTCGAGGGTAATAGCTACGTATGTTGAAAAAATGAAGATATTAGACTATTTTATGATTGCACATGGTAAAGAATGTGATTAAAGGCTCTTTTCCTATTTCAAAAGTTTTAGTTTTCGAGGGTAATAGCTACGTATGTTGAAAAAATGAAGATATTAGACTATTTTATGATTGCACATGGTAAAGAATGTGATTAAAGGCTCTTTTCCTATTTCAAAAGTTTTAGTTTTCGAGGGTAATAGCTACGTATGTTGAAAAAATGAAGATATTAGACTATTTTATGATTGCAAATGGTAAAGAATGTGATTAAAGGCTCTTTTCCTATTTCAAAAGTTTTAGTTTTCGAGGGTAATAGCTACGTATGTTGAAAAAATGAAGATATTAGACTATTTTATGATTGCAAATGGTAAAGAATGTGATTAAAGGCTCTTTTCCTATGTCAAAAGTTTTAGTTTTCGAGGGTAATAGCTACGTATGTTGAAAAAATGAAGATATTAGACTATTTTATGATTGCAATGGTAAAGAATGTGATTAAAGGCTCTTTTCCTATTTCAAAAGTTTTAGTTTTCGAGGGTAATAGCTACGTATGTTGAAAAAATGAAGATATTAGACTATTTTATGATTGCACATGGTAAAGAATGTGATTAAAGGCTCTTTTCCTATTTCAAAAGTTTTAGTTTTCGAGGGTAATAGCTACGTATGTTGAAAAAATGAAGATATTAGACTATTTTATGATTGCAAATGGTAAAGAATGTGATTAAAGGCTCTTTTCCTATTTCAAAAGTTTTAGTTTTCGAGGGTAATAGCTACGTATGTTGAAAAAATGAAGATATTAGACTATTTTATGATTGCAAATGGTAAAGAATGTGATTAAAGGCTCTTTTCCTATTCAAAAGTTTTAGTTTTCGAGGGTAATAGCTACGTATGTTGAAAAAATGAAGATATTAGACTATTTTATGATTGCACATGGTAAAGAATGTGATTAAAGGCTCTTTTCCTATTTCAAAAGTTTTAGTTTTCGAGGGTAATAGCTACGTATGTTGAAAAAATGAAGATATTAGACTATTTTATGATTGCAAATGGTAAAGAATGTGATTAAAGGCTCTTTTCCTATGTCAAAAGTTTTAGTTTTCGAGGGTAATAGCTACGTATGTTGAAAAAATGAAGATATTAGACTATTTTATGATTGCAAATGGTAAAGAATGTGATTAAAGGCTCTTTTCCTATTTCAAAAGTTTTAGTTTTCGAGGGTAATAGCTACGTATGTTGAAAAAATGAAGATATTAGACTATTTTATGATTGCACATGGTAAAGAATGTGATTAAAGGCTCTTTTCCTATTTCAAAAGTTTTAGTTTTCGAGGGTAATAGCTACGTATGTTGAAAAAATGAAGATATTAGACTATTTTATGATTGCACATGGTAAAGAATGTGATTAAAGGCTCTTTTCCTATTTCAAAAGTTTTAGTTTTCGAGGGTAATAGCTACGTATGTTGAAAAAATGAAGATATTAGACTATTTTATGATTGCAAATGGTAAAGAATGTGATTAAAGGCTCTTTTCCTATGTCAAAAGTTTTAGTTTTCGAGGGTAATAGCTACGTATGTTGAAAAAATGAAGATATTAGACTATTTTATGATTGCACATGGTAAAGAATGTGATTAAAGGCTCTTTTCCTATTTCAAAAGTTTTAGTTTTCGAGGGTAATAGCTACGTATGTTGAAAAAATGAAGATATTAGACTATTTTATGATTGCAATGGTAAAGAATGTGATTAAAGGCTCTTTTCCTATTTCAAAAGTTTTAGTTTTCGAGGGTAATAGCTACGTATGTTGAAAAAATGAAGATATTAGACTATTTTATGATTGCACATGGTAAAGAATGTGATTAAAGGCTCTTTTCCTATTTCAAAAGTTTTAGTTTTCGAGGGTAATAGCTACGTATGTTGAAAAAATGAAGATATTAGACTATTTTATGATTGCACATGGTAAAGAATGTGATTAAAGGCTCTTTTCCTATTCAAAAGTTTTAGTTTTCGAGGGTAATAGCTACGTATGTTGAAAAAATGAAGATATTAGACTATTTTATGATTGCACATGGTAAAGAATGTGATTAAAGGCTCTTTTCCTATTTCAAAAGTTTTAGTTTTCGAGGGTAATAGCTACGTATGTTGAAAAAATGAAGATATTA
>NW_027065107.1:0-23186 GCF_032884065.1 Artemia franciscana
TTTTCGAGGGTAATAGCTACGTATGTTCAAAAAATGAAGATATTAGACTATTTTATGATTGCAAATGGTAAAGAATGTGATTAAAGGCTCTTTTCCTATGTCAAAAGTTTTAGTTTTCGAGGGTAATAGCCACGTATGTTGAAAAAATGAAGATATTAGACAATTTTATGATTGCACATGGTAAAGAATATGATTAAAGACTCTTTTCCTATTTCAAAAGTTTTAGTTTTCGAGGGTAAACAAAACTATGTATGTTGAAAAAATGAAGATATTAGAATATTTTATGATTGCACATGGTAAAGAATGTGATTAAAGGCTCTTTTCCTATTTCAAAAGTTTTAGTTTTCGAGGGTAATAGCTACGTATGTTTAAAAAATGAAGATATTAAACAATTTTATGATTGCACATGGTAAAGCATGTAATTAAAGGCTCTTTATTATATTTTTCGAGGGTAATAGTTTTATGACAATTTTATGATTGCACATGGTAAAGAATGTGATTAAAGGCTCTTTTCCTATTTCAAAAGTTTTAGTTTTCGAGGGTAATAGCTACGTATGTTGAAAAAATGAAGATATTAGACTATTTTATGATTGCACATGGTAAAGAATGTGATTAAAGGCTCTTTTCCTATTTCAAAAGTTTTAGTTTTCGAGGGTAATAGCTACGTATGTTGAAAAAATGAAGATATTAGACTATTTTATGATTGCAAATGGTAAAGAATGTGATTAAAGGCTCTTTTCCTATGTCAAAAGTTTTAGTTTTCGAGGGTAATAGCTACGCATGTTGAAAAAATGAAGATATTAGACTATTTATGATTGCACATGGTAAAGAATGTGATTAAAGGCTCTTTTCCTATTTCAAAAGTTTTAGTTTTCGAGGGTAATAGCTACGTATGTTGAAAAAATGAAGATATTAGACTATTTTATGATTGCAAATGGTAAAGAATGTGATTAAAGGCTCTTTTCCTATGTCAAAAGTTTTAGTTTTCAAGGGTAATAGCTACGTATGTTGGAAAAATGAAGATATTAGACTATTTTATGATTGCACATGGTAAAGAATGGGCTTAAAGGCTCTTTTCCTATGTCAAAAGTTTTAGTTTTCGAGGGTAATAGCTAAGTATGTTGAAAAAATGAGGATATTAGACTATTTTATGATTGCAAATGGTAAAGAATGTGATTAAAGGCTCTTTTCCTATGTCAAAAGTTTTAGTTTTTGAGGGTAATAGCTACGTATGTTGAAAAAACGAAGATATTAGACTATTTTATGATTGCACATGGTAAAGAATGTGATTAAAGGCTCTTTTCCTATTTCAAAAGTTTTAGTTTTCGAGGGTTATAGCAATGTATGTTGAAAAAATGAAGATATTAGACTATTTTATGATTGCACATGGTAAAGAATGTGATTAAAGGCTCTTTTCCCCAGTTCAAAAGTTTTAGTTTTCGAGGGTAATAGCTACGGTCTGTTGGAAAAAATGAAGATATTAGACTATTTTATGATTGCACATGGTAAAGAATGTGATTAAAGGCTCTTTTCCTATTTCAAAAGTTTTAGTTTTCGAGGGTAATAGCTACGTATGTTGAAAAAATGAAGATATTAGACTAGTTTATGATTGCAAATGGTAAAGAATGTGATTAAAGGCTCTTTTCCTATTTCAAAAGTTTTAGTTTTTGAGGGTAATAAATACGTATGTTGAAAAAATGAAGATATTAGACTATTTTATGATTGCAAATGGTAAAGAATGTGATTAAAGGCTCTTTTCCTACGTCAAAAGTTTTACTTTTCGAGGGTAATAGCTACGTATGTTGAAAAAATGAAGATATTAGACAATTTTATGATTGCACATGGTAAAGAATGTGATTAAAGGCTCTTTTCCTATTTCAAAAGTTTTAGTTTTCGAGGGTAATAGCTACGTATGTTGAAAAAATGAAGATATTAGACTAGATTATGATTGCAAATGGTAAAGAATGTGATTAAAGGCTCTTTTCCTATTTCAAAAGTTGTAGTTTTCGAGGGTAATAGCTAGGTCTATGGAAAAAAATGAAGATATTAGTCTATTTTATGATTGCACATGGTAAAGAATGTGATTAAAGGCTCTTTTCCTATGTCAAAAGTTTTAGTTTTCGAGGGTAATAGCTACCTATGTTGAAAAAATTAAGATATTAGACTATTTTATGATTGCACATGGTAAAGAATGTGATTAAAGGCTCTTTTCCTATTTCAAAAGTTTTAGTTTTCGAGGGTAATAGCTACGTATGTTGAAAAAATGAAGATATTAGACTATTTTATGATTGCAAATGGTAAAGAATGTGATTAAAGGCTCTTTTCCTATTTCAAAAGTTTTAGTTTTCGAGGGTAATAGCTAGGTCTATGGAAAAAATGAAGATATTAGACTATTTTATGATTGCACATGGTAAAGAATGTGATTAAAGGCTCTTTTCCTATTTCAAAAGTTTTAGTTTTCGAGGGTAATAGCTACGTATGTTGAAAAAATGAAGATATTAGACTATTTTATGATTGCACATGGTAAAGAATGTGATTAAAGGCTCTTTTCCTATTTCAAAAATTTTAGTTTTCGAGGGTAATAGCTACGTTTGTTGAAAAAATGAAGATATTAGAATATTTTATGATTGCAAATGGTAAAGAATGTGATTAAAGGCTCTTATCCTATTTCAAAAGTTTTAGTTTTCGAGGGTAATAGCTAGGTCTGTGGAAGAAATGAAGATATTTGACTATTTTATGATTGCACATGGTAAAGAATGTGATTAAAGGCTCTTTTCCTATTTCAAAAGTTTTAGTTTTCGAGGGTAATAGCTACGTATGTTGAAAAAATGAAGATATTAGACTATTTTATGATTGCAAATGGTAAAGAATGTGATTAAAGGCTCTTTTCCTATTTCAAAAGTTTAGTTTTCGAGGGTAATAGCTACGTATGTTGGAAAAATGAAGATATTAGACTATTTTATGATTGCACATGGTAAAGAATGTGATTAAAGGCTCTTTTCCTATGTCAAAAGTTTTAGTTTTCGAGGGTAATAGCTACGTATGTTGTGGAAAATATGAAGTATTAGATAATTTTATGATTGCACATGGTAAAGAATGTGATTAAAGGCTCTTTTCCTATTTCAAAAGTTTTAGTTTTCGAGGGTAATAGCTACGTATGTTGAAAAAATGAAGATATTAGACTATTTTATGATTGCACATGGTAAAGAATGTGATTAAAGGCTCTTTTCCTATTTCAAAAGTTTTAGTTTTCGAGGGTAATAGCTACGTATGTTGAAAAAATGAAGATATTAGACTATTTTATGATTGCAATGGTAAAGAATGTGATTAAAGGCTCTTTTCCTATTTCAAAAGTTTTAGTTTTCGAGGGTAATAGCTACGTATGTTGGAAAAATGAAGATATTAGACTATTTTATGATTGCACATGGTAAAGAATGTGATTAAAGGCTCTTTTCCTATTTCAAAAGTTTTAGTTTTCGAGGGTAATAGCTAAGTATGTTGAAAAAATGAAGATATTAGACTATTTTATGATTGCAAATGGTAAAGAATGTGATTAAAGGCTCTTTTCCTATGTCAAAAGTTTTAGTTTTCGAGGGTAATAGCTACGTATGTTGAAAAAACGAAGATATTAGACTATTTTATGATTGCACATGGTAAAGAATGTGATTAAAGGCTCTTTTCCTATTTCAAAAGTTTTAGTTTTCGAAGGGTAATAGCTACGTATGTTGCAAAAAATGAAGATATTAGACTATTTTATGATTGCACATGGTAAAGAATGTGATTAAAGGCTCTTTTCCTATTTCAAAAGTTTTAGTTTTCGAGGGTAATAGCTACGTCTGTTGAAAAAATGAAGATATTAGACTATTTTATGATTGCACATGGTAAAGAATGTGATTAAAGGCTCTTTTCCTATGTCAAAAGTTTTAGTTTTCGAGGGTAATAGCTACGTATGTTGAAAAAATGAAGATATTAGACTATTTATGATTGCAAATGGTAAAGAATGTGATTAAAGGCTCTTTTCCTATTTCAAAAGTTTTAGTTTTCGAGGGTAATAGCTACGTATGTTGAAAAAATGAAGATATTAGACTATTTTATGATTGCAAATGGTAAAGAATGTGATTAAAGGCTCTTTTCCTATGTCAAAAGTTTTAGTTTTCGAGGGTAATAGCTACGTATGTTGAAAAAATGAAGATATTAGACTATTTTATGATTGCACATGGTAAAGAATGTGATTAAAGGCTCTTTTCCTATTTCAAAAGTTTTAGTTTTCGAGGGTAATAGCTACGTATGTTGAAAAAATGAAGATATTAGACTATTATGATTGCAAATGGTAAAGAATGTGATTAAAGGCTCTTTTCCTATGTCAAAAGTTTTAGTTTTCGAGGGTAATAGCTACGGTCTATGGAAAAAATGAAGATATTAGACTATTTTATGATTGCACATGGTAAAGAATGTGATTAAAGGCTCTTTTCCTATGTCAAAAGTTTTAGTTTTCGAGGGTAATAGCTACCTATGTTAAAAAATGAAGATATTAGACTATTTTATGATTGCAAATGGTAAAGAATGTGATTAAAGGCTCTTTTCCTATTTCAAAAGTTTTAGTTTTCGAGGGTAATAGCTAATGTTGAAAAATGAAGATATTAGACTATTTTATGATTGCACATGGTAAAGAATGTGATTAAAGGGTCTTTTCCTATGTCAAAAGTTTTAGTTTTCGAGGGTAATAGCTACGTATGTTGAAAAAATGAAGATATTAGACTATTTATGATTGCACATGGTAAAGAATGTGATTAAAGGCTCTTTTCCTATTTCAAAAGTTTTAGTTTTCGAGGGTAATAGCTACGTATGTTGAAAAAATGAAGATATTAGACTATTTTATGATTGCAACATGGTAAAGAATGTGATTAAAGGCTCTTTTCCTATGTCAAAAGTTTTAGTTTTCGAGGGTAATAGCTACGTATGTTGAAAAAATGAAGATATTAGACTATTTTATGATTGCAAATGGTAAAGAATGTGATTAAAGGCTCTTTTCCTATTTCAAAAGTTTTAGTTTTCGAGGGTAATAGCTACGTATGTTGAAAAAATGAAGATATTAGACTATTTTATGATTGCACATGGTAAAGAATGTGATTAAAGGCTCTTTTCCTATGTCAAAAGTTTTAGTTTTCGAGGGTAATAGCTACGTATGTTGAAAAAATGAAGATATTAGACTATTTTATGATTGCACATGGTAAAGAATGTGATTAAAGGCTCTTTTCCTATTTCAAAAGTTTTAGTTTTCGAGGGTAATAGCTACGTATGTTGAAAAAATGAAGATATTAGACTATTTTATGATTGCAAATGGTAAAGAATGTGATTAAAGGCTCTTTTCCTATTTCAAAAGTTTTAGTTTTTGAGGGTAATAGCTACGTATGTTGAAAAAATGAAGATATTAGACTATTTTATGATTGCAAATGGTAAAGAATGTGATTAAAGGCTCTTTTCCTATTTCAAAAGTTTTAGTTTTCGAGGGTAATAGCTACGTATGTTGAAAAAATGAAGATATTAGACTATTTTATGATTGCACATGGTAAAGAATGTGATTAAAGGCTCTTTTCCTATTTCAAAAGTTTTAGTTTTCGAGGGTAATAGCTACGTATGTTGAAAAAATGAAGATATTAGACTATTTTATGATTGCACATGGTAAAGAATGTGATTAAAGGCTCTTTTCCTATTTCAAAAGTTTTAGTTTTCGAGGGTAATAGCTACGTATGTTGAAAAAATGAAGATATTAGACTATTTTATGATTGCAAATGGTAAAGAATGTGATTAAAGGCTCTTTTCCTATTTCAAAAGTTTTAGTTTTCGAGGGTAATAGCTAGGTCTATGGAAAAAATGAAGATATTTGACTATTTTATGATTGCACATGGTAAAGAATGTGATTAAAGGCTCTTTTCCTATTTCAAAAGTTTTAGTTTTCGAGGGTAATAGCTACGTATGTTGAAAAAATGAAGATATTAGACTATTTTATGATTGCACATGGTAAAGAATGTGATTAAAGGCTCTTTTCCTATTTCAAAATTTTAGTTTTCGAGGGTAATAGCTACGTATGTTGAAAAAATGAAGATATTAGACTATTTTATGATTGCAATGGTAAAGAATGTGATTAAAGGCTCTTTTCCTATTTCAAAAGTTTTAGTTTTCGAGGGTAATAGCTAGTCTGTGGAAAAATGAAGATATTAGACTATTTTATGATTGCACATGGTAAAGAATGTGATTAAAGGCTCTTTTCCTATGTCAAAAGTTTTAGTTTTCGAGGGTAATAGCTACGTATGTTGAAAAAATAAGATATTAGACTATTTTATGATTGCAAATGGTAAAGAATGTGATTAAAGGCTCTTTTCCTATTCAAAGTTTTAGTTTTCGAGGGTAATAGCTACGTATGTTGGAAAAATGAAGATATTAGACTATTTTATGATTGCACATGGTAAAGAATGTGATTAAAGGCTCTTTTCCTATGTCAAAAGTTTTAGTTTTCGAGTAATAGCTTTGTCTGTGGAAAAAATGAAGATATTAGACAATTTTATGATTGCACATGGTAAAGAATGTGATTAAAGGCTCTTTTCCTATTTCAAAAGTTTTAGTTTTCGAGGGTAATAGCTACGTATGTTGAAAAAATGAAGATATTAGACTATTTTATGATTGCACATGGTAAAGAATGTGATTAAAGGCTCTTTTCCTATGTCAAAAGTTTTAGTTTTCGAGGGTAATAGCTACGTATGTTGAAAAAATGAAGATATTAGACTATTTTATGATTGCACATGGTAAAGAATGTGATTAAAGGCTCTTTTCCTATGTCAAAAGTTTTAGTTTTCGAGGGTAATAGCTACGTTGTTGAAAAAATGAAGATATTAGACTATTTTATGATTGCACATGGTAAAGAATGTGATTAAAGGCTCTTTTCCTATGTCAAAAGTTTTAGTTTTCGAGGGTAATAGCTACGTATGTTGAAAAAATGAAGATATTAGACTATTTTATGATTGCACATGGTAAAGAATGTGATTAAAGGCTCTTTTCCTATTTCAAAAGTTTTAGTTTTCGAGGGTAATAGCTACGTATGTTGAAAAAATGAAGATATTAGACTATTTTATGATTGCACATGGTAAAGAATGTGATTAAAGGCTCTTTTCCTATTTCAAAAGTTTTAGTTTTCGAGGGTAATAGCTACGTATGTTGAAAAAATGAAGATATTAGACTATTTTATGATTGCACATGGTAAAGAATGTGATTAAAGGCTCTTTTCCTATTTCAAAAGTTTTAGTTTTCGAGGGTAATAGCTAGGTCTGTTGAAAAAATGAAGATATTAGACTATTTTATGATTGCACATGGTAAAGAATGTGATTAAAGGCTCTTTTCCTATGTCAAAAGTTTTAGTTTTCGAGGGTAATAGCTACGTATGTTGAAAAAATGAAGATATTAGACTATTTTATGATTGCAAATGGTAAAGAATGTGATTAAAGGCTCTTTTCCTATTTCAAAAGTTTTAGTTTTCGAGGGTAATAGCTACGTATGTTGAAAAAATGAAGATATTAGACTATTTTATGATTGCAAATGGTAAAGAATGTGATTAAAGGCTCTTTTCCTATCAAAAGTTTTAGTTTTCGAGGGTAATAGCTACGTATGTTGAAAAAATGAAGATATTAGACAATTTTATGATTGCACATGGTAAAGACTGTGATTAAAGGCTCTTTTCCTATTTCAAAAGTTTTAGTTTTCGAGGGTAATAGCTACGTATGTTGAAAAAATGAAGATATTAGACTACATTATGATTGCAAATGGTAAAGAATGTGATTAAAGGCTCTTTTTCTATTTCAAAAGTTTTAGTTTTCGAGGGTAATAGCTAGGTCTATGAAAAAAATGAAGATATTAGTCTATTCTATGATTGCACATGGTAAAGAATGTGATTAAAGGCTCTTTTCCTATGTCAAAAGTTTTAGTTTTCGAGGGTAATAGCTACGTATGTTGAAAAAATGAAGATATTAGACTATTTTATGATTGCAAATGGTAAAGAATGTGATTAAAGGCTCTTTTCCTATTTCAAAAGTTTTAGTTTTCGAGGGTAATAGCTACGTATGTTGAAAAATGAAGATATTAGACTATTTTATGATTGCACATGGTAAAGAATGTGCTTAAAGGCTCTTTTCCTATGTCAAAAGTTTTAGTTTTCGAGGGTAATAGCTACGTATGTTGAAAAAATGAAGATATTAGACTACATTATGATTGCAAATGGTAAAGAATGTGATTAAAGGCTCTTTTCCTATTTCAAAAGTTTTAGTTTTCGAGGGTAATAGCTAGGTCTATGAAAAAATGAAGATATTAGTCTATTTTATGATTGCACATGGTAAAGAATGTGATTAAAGGCTCTTTTCCTATGTCAAAAGTTTTAGTTTTCGAGGGTAATAGCTACCTATGTTGAAAAAATGAAGATATTAGACTATTTTATGATTGCACATGGTAAAGAATGTGATTAAAGGCTCTTTTCCTATTTCAAAAGTTTTAGTTTTCGAGGGTAATAGCTACGTATGTTGAAAAAATGAAGATATTAGACTATTTTATGATTGCAACATGGCAAAGAATGTGATTAAAGGCTCTTTTCCTATGTCAAAAGTTTTAGTTTTCGAGGGTAATAGCTACGTATGTTGAAAAAATGAAGATATTAGACTATTTTATGATTGCAAATGGTAAAGAATGTGATTAAAGGCTCTTTTCCTATGTCAAAAGTTTTAGTTTTCGAGGGTAATAGCTACGTATGTTGAAAAACTGAAGATATTAGACTAATTTTATGATTGCACATGGTAAAGAATGTGATTAAAGGCTCTTTTCCTATTTCAAAAGTTTTAGTTTTCGAGGGTAATAGCTACGTATGTTGAAAAAATGAAGATATTAGACTATTTTATGATTGCACATGGTAAAGAATGTAATTAAAGGCTCTTTTCCTATTTCAAAAGTTTTAGTTTGCGAGGGTAATAGCTACGTTGTTGAAAAAACGAAGATATTAGACTATTTTATGATTGCAAATGGTAAAGAATGTGATTAAAGGCTCTTTTCCTATTTCAAAAGTTTTAGTTTTCGAGGGTAATAGCTAGGTCTGTGGAAAAAATGAAGATATTAGACTATTTTATGATTGCACATGGTAAAGAATGTGATTAAAGGCTCTTTTCCTATGTCAAAAGTTTTAGTTTTCGAGGGCAATAGCTACGTATGTTGAAAAAATAAGATATTAGACTATTTTATGATTGCACATGGTAAAGAATATGATTAAAGCTCTTTTCCTATTTCAAAAGTTTTAGTTTTCGAGGGTAATAGCTACGTATGTTGAAAAATGAAGATATTAGACTATTTTATGATTGCACATGGTAAAGAATGTGATTAAAGGCTCTTTTCCTATGTCAAAAGTTTTAGTTTTCGAGGGTAATAGCTTTGTCTGTGAAAAAATGAAGATATTAGACTATTTTATGATTGCACATGGTAAAGAATGTGATTAAAGGCTCTTTTCCTATTTCAAAAGTTTTAGTTTTCGAGGGTAATAGCTACGTATGTTGAAAAAATGAAGATATTAGACTATTTTATGATTGCACATGGTAAAGAATGTGATTAAAGGCTCTTTTCCTATTTCAAAAGTTTTAGTTTTCGAGGGTAATAGCTACGTATGTTGAAAAAATGAAGATATTAGACTATTTTATGATTGCACACGGTAAAGAATGTGATTAAAGGCTCTTTTCCTATTTCAAAAGTTTAGTTTTCGAGGGTAATAGCTACGTATGTTGAAAAAATGAAGATATTAGACTATTTTATGATTGCACATGGTAAAGAATGTGATTAAAGGCTCTTTTCCTATTTCAAAAGTTTTAGTTTTCGAGGGTAATAGCTACGTATGTTGAAAAAATGAAGATATTAGACTATTTTATGATTGCACATGGTAAAGAATGTGATTAAAGGCTCTTTTCCTATGTCAAAAGTTTTAGTTTTCGAGGGTAATAGCTTTGTCTGTGGAAAAAATGAAGATATTAGACAATTTTATGATTGCACATGGTAAAGAATGTGATTAAAGGCTCTTTTCCTATTTCAAAAGTTTTAGTTTTCGAGGGTAATAGCTACGTATGTTGAAAAAATGAAGATATTAGACTATTTTATGATTGCAAATGGTAAAGAATGTGATTAAAGGCTCTTTTCCTATGTCAAAAGTTTTAGTTTTCGAGGGTAATAGCTACGTATGTTGAAAAAATGAAGATATTAGACTATTTTATGATTGCAAATGGTAAAGAATGTTATTAAAGGCTCTTTTCCTATGTCAAAAGTTTTAGTTTTCGAGGGTAATAGCTACGTATGTTGAAAAAATGAAGATATTAGACTATTTTATGATTGCAAATGGTAAAGAATGTGATTAAAGGCTCTTTTCCTATGTCAAAAGTTTTAGTTTTCGAGGGTAATAGCTTTGTCTGTTGAAAAAATGAAGATATTAGACAATTTTATGATTGCACATGGTAAAGAATGTGATTAAAGGCTCTTTTCCTATTTCAAAAGTTTTAGTTTTCGAGGGTAATAGCTACGTATGTTGAAAAAATGAAGATATTAGACATTTTATGATTGCACATGGTAAAGAATGTTATTAAAGGCTCTTTTCCTATTTGAAAAGTTTTAGTTTTCGAGGGTAATAGCTACGTATGTTGAAAAAATGAAGATATTAGACTATTTTATGATTGCAAATGGTAAAGAATGTGATTAAAGGCTCTTTTCCTATTTCAAAAGTTTTAGTTTTCGAGGGTAATAGCTACGTATGTTGAAAAAATGAAGATATTAGACTATTTTATGATTGCACATGGTAAAGAATGTGATTAAAGGCTCTTTTCCTATTTCAAAAGTTTTAGTTTTCGAGGGTAATAGCTACGTATGTTGGAAAAAATGAAGATATTAGACATTTTATGATTGCACATGGTAAAGAATGTGATTAAAGGCTCTTTTCCTATTTCAAAAGTTTTAGTTTTCGAGGGTAATAGCTACGTTATGTTGAAAAAATGAAGATATTAGACTATTTTATGATTGCAAATGGTAAAGAATGTGATTAAAGGCTCTTTTCCTATGTCAAAAGTTTTAGTTTTCGAGGGTAATAGCTACGTATGTTGAAAAAATGAAGATATTAGACTAATTTTATGATTGCAAATGGTAAAGAATGTGATTAAAGGCTCTTTTCCTATTTCAAAAGTTTTAGTTTTCGAGGGTAATAGCACTATGTATGAAAAAATGAAGATATTAGACTATTTTATGATTGCACATGGTAAAGAATGTGATTAAAGGCTCTTTTCCTATTTCAAAAGTTTTAGTTTTCGAGGGTAATAGCTACGTATGTTGAAAAAATGAAGATATTAGACAATTTTATGATTGCACATGGTAAAGAATGTGATTAAAGGCTCTTTTCCTATTTCAAAAGTTTTAGTTTTCGAGGGTAATAGCTACGTATGTTGAAAAAATGAAGATATTAGACTATTTTATGATTGCAAATGGTAAAGAATGTGATTAAAGGCTCTTTTCCTATTTCAAAAGTTTTAGTTTTCGAGGGTAATAGCTACGTATGTTGAAAAAATGAAGATATTAGACTATTTTATGATTGCAAATGGTAAAGAATGTGATTAAAGGCTCTTTTCCTATTTCAAAAGTTTTAGTTTTCGAGGGTAATAGCTACGTATGTTGAAAAAATGAAGATATTAGACTATTTTATGATTGCATGGTAAAGAATGTGATTAAAGGCTCTTTTCCTATTTCAAAAGTTTTAGTTTTCGAGGGTAATAGCTACGTATGCTGAAAAATGAAGATATTAGACTATTTTATGATTGCACATGGTAAAGAATGTGATTAAAGGCTCTTTTCCTATTTCAAAAGTTTTAGTTTTCGAGGGTAATAGCTACGTATGTTGAAAAAATGAAGATATTAGACTATTTTATGATTGCACATGGTAAAGATTGTGATTAAAGGCTCTTTTCCTATTTCAAAAGTTTTAGTTTTCGAGGGTAATAGCTACGTATGTTGAAAAAATGAAGATATTAGACTATTTTATGATTGCACATGGTAAAGAATGTGATTAAAGGCTCTTTTCCTATTTCAAAAGTTTTAGTTTTCGAGGGTAATAGCTACGTATGTTGAAAAAATGAAGATATTAGACTATTTTATGATTGCAAATGGTAAAGAATGTGATTAAAGGCTCTTTTCCTATTTCAAAAGTTTTAGTTTTCGAGGGTAATAGCTACGTATGTTGAAAAAATGAAGATATTAGACTATTTTATGATTGCACATGGTAAAGAATGTGATTAAAGGCTCTTTTCCTATTTCAAAAGTTTTAGTTTTCGAGGGTAATAGCTACGTATGTGAAAAAATGAAGATATTAGACTATTTTATGATTGCACATGGTAAAGAATGTGATTAAAGGCTCTTTTCCTATTTCAAAAGTTTTAGTTTTCGAGGGTAATAGCTACGTATGTTGAAAAAATGAAGATATTAGACTATTTTATGATTGCAAATGGTAAAGAATGTGATTAAAGGCTCTTTTCCTATTTCAAAAGTTTTAGTTTTCGAGGGTAATAGCTACGTATGTTAAAAAATGAAGATATTAGACTATTTTATGATTGCAAATGGTAAAGAATGTGATTAAAGGCTCTTTTCCTATTTCAAAAGTTTTAGTTTTCGAGGGTAATAGCTACGTATGTTGAAAAAATGAAGATATTAGACTATTTTATGATTGCACATGGTAAAGAATGTGATTAAAGGCTCTTTTCCTATTTCAAAAGTTTTAGTTTTCGAGGGTAAAGCTACGTATGTTGAAAAAATGAAGATATTAGACTATTTTATGATTGCACATGGTAAAGAATGTGATTAAAGGCTCTTTTCCTATTTCAAAAGTTTTAGTTTTCGAGGGTAATAGCTACGTATGTTGAAAAAATGAAGATATTAGACTATTTTATGATTGCACATGGTAAAGAATGTGATTAAAGGCTCTTTTCCTATTTCAAAAGTTTTAGTTTTCGAGGGTAATAGCTACGTATGTTGAAAAAATGAAGATATTAGACTATTTTATGATTGCACATGGTAAAGAATGTGATTAAAGGCTCTTTTCCTATTTCAAAAGTTTTAGTTTTCGAGGGTAATAGCTACGTATGTTGAAAAAATGAAGATATTACACTATTTTATGATTGCAAATGGTAAAGAATGTGATTAAGGCTCTTTTCCTATGTCAAAAGTTTTAGTTTCGAGGGTAATAGCTACGTATGTTGAAAAAATGAAGATATTAGACTATTTTATGATTGCAAATGGTAAAGAATGTGATTAAAGGCTCTTTTCCTATTTCAAAAGTTTTAGTTTTCGAGGGTAATAGCTACGTATGTTGAAAAAATGAAGATATTAGACTATTTTATGATTGCAAATGGTAAAGAATGTGATTAAAGGCTCTTTTCCTATTTCAAAAGTTTTAGTTTTCGAGGTAATAGCTACGTATGTTGAAAAAATGAAGATATTAGACAATTTTATGATTGCACATGGTAAAGAATGTGATTAAAGGCTCTTTTCCTATTTCAAAAGTTTTAGTTTTCGAGGGTAATAGCTACGTATGTTGAAAAATGAAGATATTAGACTATTTTATGAATGCAAATGGTAAAGAATGTGATTAAAGGCTCTTTTCCTATTTCAAAAGTTTTAGTTTTCGAGGGTAATAGCTACGTATGTTGAAAAAATGAAGATATTAGACTATTTAATGATTGAACATGGTAAAGAATGTGATTAAAGGCTCTTTTCCTATGTCAAAAGTTTTAGTTTTCGAGGGTAATAGCTACGTATGTTGGAAAAATGAAGATATTAGACTATTTTATGATTGCAAATGGTAAAGAATGTGATTAAAGGCTCTTTTCCTATGTCAAAAGTTTTAGTTTTCGAGGGTAATAGCTACGTATGTTGAAAAAATGAAGATATTAGACTATTTTATGATTGCAAATGGTAAAGAATGTGATTAAAGGCTCGCTTCTTATTTCAAAAGTTTTTGTTCTCGAGGGTAATAGCTACGTATGTTGAAAAAATGAAGATATTAGACTATTTTATGATTGCAAATGGTAAAGAATGTGATTAAAGGCTCTTTTCCTATTGTCAAAAGTTTTAGTTTTCGAGGGTAATAGCTATGTCTGTGGGAAAAATGAAGATATTAGACAATTTTATGATTGCACAAGGTAAAGAATGTGATTAAAGGCTCTTTTCCTATATCAAAAGTTTTAGTTTTCGAGGGTAATAGCTACGTATGTTGAAAAAATGAAGATATTAGACTATTTTATGATTGCACATGGTAAAGAATGTGATTAAAGGCTCTTTTCCTATTTCAAAAGTTTTATTTCTCGAGGGTAATAGCTACGTATGTTGAAAAAATGAAGATATTAGACTATTTTATGATTGCAAATGGTAAAGAATGTGATTAAAGGCTCTTTTCCTATGTCAAAAGTTTTAGTTTTCGAGGGTAATAGCTACGTATGCTGAAAAAAGGAAGATATTAGACTATTTTATGATTGCACATGGTAAAGAATGTGATTAAAGGCTCTTTTCCTATTTCAAAAGTTTTAGTTTTCGAGGGTAATAGCTACGTATGTTGAAAAAATGAAGATATTAGACTATTTTATGATTGCAAATGGTAAAGAATGTGATTAAAGGCTCTTTTCCTATGTCAAAAGTTTTAGTTTTCGAGGGCAATAGCTACGTATGTTGAAAAAATGAAGATATTAGACTATTTTATGATTGCACATGGTAAAGAATGTGATTAAAGGCTCTTTTCCTATTTCAAAAGTTTTAGTTTTCGAGGGTAATAGCTACGTATGTTGAAAAAATGAAGATATTAGACCATTTTATGATTGCAAATGGTAAAGAATGTGATTAAAGGCTCTTTTCCTATTTCAAAAGTTTTAGTTTTCGAGGGTAATAGCTACGTATGTTGAAAAAATGAAGATATTAGACTATTTTATGATTGCAAATGGTAAAGAATGTGATTAAAGGCTCTTTTCCTATGTCAAAAGTTTTAGTTTTCGAGGGTAATAGCTACGTATGTTGAAAAAATGAAGATATTAGACTATTTTATGATTGCACATGGTAAAGAATGTGATTAAAGGCTCTTTTCCTATTTCAAAAGTTTTAGTTTTCGAGGGTAATAGCTACGTATGTTGAAAAAATGAAGATATTAGACTATTTTATGATTGCACATGGTAAAGAATGTGATTAAAGGCTCTTTTCCTATTTCAAAAGTTTTAGTTTTCGAGGGTAATAGCTACGTATGTTGAAAAAATGAAGATATTAGACTATTTTATGATTGCAAATGGTAAAGAATGTGATTAAAGGCTCTTTTCCTATGTCAAAAGTTTTAGTTTTCGAGGGTAATAGCTACGTATGTTGAAAAAATGAAGATATTAGACTATTTTATGATTGCAAATGGTAAAGAATGTGATTAAAGGCTCTTTTCCTATTTCAAAAGTTTTAGTTTTCGAGGGTAATAGCTACGTATGTTGAAAAAATGAAGATATTAGACTATTTTATGATTGCAAATGGTAAAGAATGTGATTAAAGGCTCTTTTCCTATTTCAAAAGTTTTAGTTTTCGAGGGTAATAGCTACGTATGTTGAAAAAATGAAGATATTAGACTATTTTATGATTGCACATGGTAAAGAATGTGATTAAAGGCTCTTTTCCTATTTCAAAAGTTTTAGTTTTCGAGGGTAATAGCTACGTATGTTGAAAAAATGAAGATATTAGACTATTTTATGATTGCAAATGGTAAAGAATGTGATTAAAGGCTCTTTTCCTATTTCAAAAGTTTTAGTTTTCGAGGGTAATAGCTACGTATGTTGAAAAAATGAAGATATTACACTATTTTATGATTGCAAATGGTAAAGAATGTGATTAAAGGCTCTTTTCCTATTTCAAAAGTTTTAGTTTTCGAGGGTAATAGCTACGTATGTTGAAAAAATGAAGATATTAGACTATTTTATGATTGCACATGGTAAAGAATGTGATTAAAGGCTCTTTTCCTATTTCAAAAGTTTTAGTTTTCGAGGGTAATAGCTACGTATGTTGAAAAAATGAAGATATTAGACTATTTTATGATTGCAAATGGTAAAGAATGTGATTAAAGGCTCTTTTCCTATTTCAAAAGTTTTAGTTTTCGAGGGTAATAGCTACGTATGTTGAAAAAATGAAGATATTAGACTATTTTATGATTGCAAATGGTAAAGAATGTGATTAAAGGCTCTTTTCCTATTTCAAAAGTTTTAGTTTTCGAGGGTAATAGCTACGTATGTTAAAAAATGAAGATATTAGACTATTTTATGATTGCACAATGGTAAAGAATGTGATTAAAGGCTCTTTTCCTATTTCAAAAGTTTTAGTTTTCGAGGGTAATAGCTACGTATGTTGAAAAAATGAAGATATTAGACTATTTTATGATTGCACATGGTAAAGAATGTGATTAAAGGCTCTTTTCCTATTTCAAAAGTTTTAGTTTTCGAGGGTAATAGCTACGTATGTTGAAAAAATGAAGATATTAGACTATTTTATGATTGCAAATGGTAAAGAATGTGATTAAAGGCTCTTTTCCTATTTCAAAAGTTTTAGTTTTCGAGGGTAATAGCTACGTATGTTGAAAAAATGAAGATATTAGACTATTTTATGATTGCAAATGGTAAAGAATGTGATTAAAGGCTCTTTTCCTATGTTCAAAAGTTTTAGTTTTCGAGGGTAATAGCTACGTATGTTGAAAAAATGAAGATATTAGACTATTTTATGATTGCAAATGGTAAAGAATGTGATTAAAGGCTCTTTTCCTATGTCAAAAGTTTTAGTTTTCGAGGGTAATAGCTACGTATGTTGAAAAAATGAAGATATTAGACAATTTTATGATTGCAAGGTAAAGAATGTGATTAAAGGCTCTTTTCCTATTTCAAAAGTTTTAGTTTTCGAGGGTAATAGCTACGTATGTTGAAAAAATGAAGATATTAGACTATTTTATGATTGCAAATGGTAAAGAATGTGATTAAAGGCTCTTTTCTATTTCAAAAGTTTTAGTTTTCGAGGGTAATAGCTACGTATGTTGAAAAAATGAAGATATTAGACTATTTTATGATTGCAAATGGTAAAGAATGTGATTAAAGGCTCTTTTCCTATGTCAAAAGTTTTAGTTTTCGAGGGTAATAGCTACGTATGTTGAAAAAATGAAGATATTAGACTATTTTATGATTGCACATGGTAAAGAATGTGATTAAAGGCTCTTTTCCTATTTCAAAAGTTTTAGTTTTCGAGGGTAATAGCTACGTATGTTGAAAAAATGAAGATATTAGACTATTTTATGATTGCAAATGGTAAAGAATGTGATTAAAGGCTCTTTTCCTATGTCAAAAGTTTTAGTTTTCGAGGGTAATAGCTACGTATGTTGAAAAAATGAAGATATTAGACTATTTTATGATTGCACATGGTAAAGAATGTGATTAAAGGCTCTTTTCCTATGTCAAAAGTTTTAGTTTTCGAGGGTAATAGCTACGTATGTTGAAAAAATGAAGATATTAGACTATTTTATGATTGCAAATGGTAAAGAATGTGATTAAAGGCTCTTTTCCTATTTCAAAAGTTTTAGTTTTCGAGGGTAATAGCTACGTATGTTGAAAAAATGGAAGATATTAGACTATTATATGATTGCACATGGTAAAGAATGTGATTAAAGGCTCTTTTCCTATTTCAAAAGTTTTAGTTTTCGAGGGTAATAGCTACGTATGTTAAAAAACTGAAGATATTAGACTATTTTATGATTGCACATGGTAAAGAATGTGATTAAAGGCTCTTTTCCTATTTCAAAAGTTTTAGTTTTCGAGGGTAATAGCTACGTATGTTGAAAAAATGAAGATATTAGACTATTTTATGATTGCAAATGGTAAAGAATGTGATTAAAGGCTCTTTTCCTATGTCAAAAGTTTTAGTTTTCGAGGGTAATAGCTACGTATGTTGAAAAAATGAAGATATTAGACTATTTTATGATTGCACATGGTAAAGAATGTGATTAAAGGCTCTTTTCCTATTTCAAAAGTTTTAGTTTTCGAGGGTAATAGCTACGTATGTTGAAAAAATGAAGATATTAGACTATTTTATGATTGCAAATGGTAAAGAATGTGATTAAAGGCTCTTTTCCTATTTCAAAAGTTTTAGTTTTCGAGGGTAATAGCTACGTATGTTAAAAAATGGAAGATATTAGACTATTTTATGATTGCAAATGGTAAAGAATGTGATTAAAGGCTCTTTTCCTATTTCAAAAGTTTTAGTTTTCGAGGGTAATAGCTACGTATGTTGAAAAAATGAAGATATTAGACTATTTTATGATTGCACAATGGTAAAGAATGTGATTAAAGGCTCTTTTCCTATTTCAAAAGTTTTAGTTTTCGAGGGTAATAGCTACGTATGTTGAAAAAATGAAGATATTAGACTATTTTATGATTGCACATGGTAAAGAATGTGATTAAAGGCTCTTTTCCTATGTCAAAAGTTTTAGTTTTCGAGGGTAATAGCTACGTATGTTGAAAAAATGAAGATATTAGACTATTTTATGATTGCACATGGTAAAGAATGTGATTAAAGGCTCTTTTCCTATGTCAAAAGTTTTAGTTTTCGAGGGTAATAGCTACGTATGTTGAAAAAATGAAGATATTAGACTATTTTATGATTGCAAATGGTAAAGAATGTGATTAAAGGCTCTTTTCCTATGTCAAAAGTTTTAGTTTTCGAGGGTAATAGCTACGTATGTTGAAAAAATGAAGATATTAGACTATTTTATGATTGCACATGGTAAAGAATGTGATTAAAGGCTCTTTTCCTATTTCAAAAGTTTTAGTTTTCGAGGGTAATAGCTACGTATGTTGAAAAAATGAAGATATTAGACTATTTTATGATTGCAAATGGTAAAGAATGTGATTAAAGGCTCTTTTCCTATTGTCAAAAGTTTTAGTTTTCGAGGGTAATAGCTATGTATGTTGAAAAAATGAAGATATTAGACTATTTTATGATTGCACAGGTAAAGAATGTGATTAAAGGCTCTTTTCCTATTTCAAAAGGTTTAGTTTTCGAGGGTAATAGCTACGTATGTTGAAAAAATGAAGATATTAGACTATTTTATGATTGCACATGGTAAAGATGTGATTAAAGGCTCTTTTCCTATGTCAAAAGTTTTAGTTTTCGAGGGTAATAGCTAAGTATGTTGAAAAAATGAAGATATTAGACTATTTTATGATTGCACATGGTAAAGAATGTGATTAAAGGCTCTTTTCCTATGTCAAAAGTTTTAGTTTTCGAGGGTAATAGCTACGTATGTTGAAAAAATGAAGATATTAGACTATTTTATGATTGCATATGGTAAAGAATGTGATTAAAGGCTCTTTTCCTATGTCAAAAGTTTTAGTTTTCGAGGGTAATAGCTACGTATGTTGAAAAAATGAAGATATTAGACTATTTTATGATTGCAAATGGTAAAGAATGTGATTAAAGGCTCTTTTCCTATTTCAAAAGTTTTAGTTTTTGAGGGTAATAGCTACGTATGTGAAAAAATGAAGATATTAGACTATTTTATGATTGCAAATGGTAAAGAATGTGATTAAAGGCTCTTTTCCTATGTCAAAAGTTTTAGTTTTCGAGGGTAATAGCTCCGTATGTTGAAAAAATGAAGATATTAGACTATTTTATGATTGCACATGGTAAAGAATGTGATTAAAGGCTCTTTTCCTATTTCAAAAGTTTTAGTTTTCGAGGGTAATAGCTACGTATGTTGAAAAAATGAAGATATTAGACTATTTTATGATTGCAATGGTAAAGAATGTGATTAAAGGCTCTTTTCCTATGTCAAAAGTTTTAGTTTTCGAGGGTAATAGCTACGTATGTTGAAAAAATGAAGATATTAGACTATTTTATGATTGCAAATGGTAAAGAATGTGATTAAAGGCTCTTTTCCTATTTCAAAAGTTTTAGTTTTCGAGGGTAATAGCTACGTATGTTGAAAAAATGAAGATATTAGACTATTTTATGATTGCAAATGGTAAAGAATGTGATTAAAGGCTCTTTTCCTATGTCAAAAGTTTTAGTTTTCGAGGGTAATAGCTACGTATGTTGAAAAAATGAAGATATTAGACTATTTTATGATTGCACATGGTAAAGAATGTGATTAAAGGCTCTTTTCCTATTTCAAAAGTTTTAGTTTTCGAGGGTAATAGCTACGTATGTTGAAAAAATGAAGATATTAGACTATTTTATGATTGCAAATGGTAAAGAATGTGATTAAAGGCTCTTTTCCTATGTCAAAAGTTTTAGTTTTCGAGGGTAATAGCTACGTATGTTGAAAAAATGAAGATATTAGACTATTTTATGATTGCAAATGGTAAAGAATGTGATTAAAGGCTCTTTTCCTATGTCAAAAGTTTTAGTTTTCGAGGGTAATAGCTACGTATGTTGAAAAAATGAAGATATTAGACTATTTTATGATTGCACATGGTAAAGAATGTGATTAAAGGCTCTTTTCCTATTTCAAAAGTTTTAGTTTTCGAGGGTAATAGCTACGTATGTTGAAAAAATGAAGATATTAGACTATTTTATGATTGCAAATGGTAAAGAATGTGATTAAAGGCTCTTTTCCTATGTCAAAAGTTTTAGTTTTCGAGGGTAATAGCTACGTATGTTGAAAAAATGAAGATATTAGACTATTTTATGATTGCACATGGTAAAGAATGTGATTAAAGGCTCTTTTCCTATTTCAAAAGTTTTAGTTTTCGAGGGTAATAGCTACGTATGTTGAAAAAATGAAGATATTAGACTATTTTATGATTGCAAATGGTAAAGAATGTGATTAAAGGCTCTTTTCCTATTTCAAAAGTTTTAGTTTTCGAGGGTAATAGCTACGTATGTTGAAAAAATGAAGATATTAGACTATTTTATGATTGCACATGGTAAAGAATGTGATTAAAGGCTCTTTTCCTATTTCAAAAGTTTTAGTTTTCGAGGGTAATAGCTACGTATGTTGAAAAAATGAAGATATTAGACTATTTTATGATTGCAAATGGTAAAGAATGTGATTAAAGGCTCTTTTCCTATTTCAAAAGTTTTAGTTTTCGAGGGTAATAGCTACGTATGTTGAAAAAATGAAGATATTAGACTATTTTATGATTGCACATGGTAAAGAATGTGATTAAAGCTCTTTTCCTATTTCAAAAGTTTTAGTTTTCGAGGGTAATAGCTACGTATGTTGAAAAAATGAAGATATTAGACTATTTTATGATTGCACATGGTAAAGAATTTGATTAAAGGCTCTTTTCCTATTTCAAAAGTTTTAGTTTTCGAGGGTAATAGCTACGTATGTTAAAAAAATGAAGATATTAGACTATTTTATGATTGCAAATGGTAAAGAATGTGATTAAAGGCTCTTTTCCTATTTCAAAAGTTTTAGTTTTCGAGGGTAATAGCTACGTATGTTGAAAAAATGAAGATATTAGACTATTTTATGATTGCAAATGGTAAAGAATGTGATTAAAGGCTCTTTTCCTATTTCAAAAGTTTTAGTTTTCGAGGGTAATAGCTACGTATGTTGAAAAAATGAAGATATTAGACTATTTTATGATTGCAAATGGTAAAGAATGTGATTAAAGGCTCTTTTCCTATGTCAAAAGTTTTAGTTTTCGAGGGTAATAGCTACGTATGTTGAAAAAATGAAGATATTAGACTATTTTATGATTGCACATGGTAAAGAATGTGATTAAAGGCTCTTTTCCTATGTCAAAAGTTTTAGTTTTCGAGGGTAATAGCTACGTATGTTAAAAAAATGAAGATATTAGACTATTTTATGATTGCAAATGGTAAAGAATGTGATTAAAGGCTCTTTTCCTATGTTCAAAAGTTTTAGTTTTCGAGGGTAATAGCTACGTATGTTGAAAAAATGAAGATATTAGACTATTTTATGATTGCACATGGTAAGGAATGTGATTAAAGGCTCTTTTCCTATTTCAAAAGTTTTAGTTTTCGAGGGTAATAGCTACGTATGTTGAAAAAATGAAGATATTAGACAATTTTATGATTGCACATGGTAAAGAATGTGATTAAAGGCTCTTTTCCTATGTCAAAAGTTTTAGTTTTCGAGGGTAATAGCTACGTGTGTTGAAAAAATGAAGATATTAGACTATTTAATGATTGCACATGGTAAAGAATGTGATTAAAGGCTCTTTTCCTATGTCAAAAGTTTTAGTTTTCGAGGGTAATAGCTACGTATGTTGGAAAAATGAAGATATTAGACTATTTTATGATTGCAAATGGTAAAGAATGTGATTAAAGGCTCTTTTCCTATGTCAAAAGTTTTAGTTTTCGAGGGTAATAGCTACGTATGTTGAAAAAATGAAGATATTAGACTATTTTATGATTGCACATGGTAAAGAATGTGATTAAAGGCTCTTTTCCTATTTCAAAAGTTTTAGTTTTCGAGGGTAATAGCTACGTATGTTGAAAAAATGAAGATATTAGACTATTTTATGATTGCAAATGGTAAAGAATGTGATTAAAGGCTCTTTTCCTATTTCAAAAGTTTTAGTTTTCGAGGGTAATAGCTACGTATGTTAAAAAAATGAAGATATTAGACTATTTTATGATTGCAAATGGTAAAGAATGTGATTAAAGGCTCTTTTCCTATTTCAAAAGTTTTAGTTTTTGAGGGTAATAGCTACGTATGTTGAAAAAATGAAGATATTAGACTATTTTATGATTGCACATGGTAAAGAATCTGATTAAAGGCTCTTTTCCTATTTCAAAAGTTTTAGTTTTCGAGGGTAATAGCTACGTATGTTGAAAAAATGAAGATATTAGACAATTTTTTGATTGCACATGGTAAAGAATTTGATTAAAGGCTCTTTTCCTATGTCAAAAGTTTTAGTTTTCGAGGCTAATAGCTACGTATGTTGAAAAAATGAAGATATTAGACTATTTAATGATTGCACATGGTAAAGAATTTGATTAAAGGCTCTTTTCCTATGTCAAGAGTTTTAGTTTTCGAGGGTAATAGCTACGTATGTTAAAAAAATGAAGATATTAGACTATTTTATGTTTGCAAATGGTAAAGAATGTGATTAAAG
>NW_027065108.1:0-23185 GCF_032884065.1 Artemia franciscana
AAAACTTTTGAAATAGGAGAAGAGCCTTTAATCACATTCTTTACAATTTGCAATCATAAAATAGTCTAATATCTTCATTTTTTTCAACATACGTAGCTATTACCCTCGAAAACTAAAGCTTTGTAATAGGAAAAGAGCCTTTAATCACATTCTTCACCATTTGCAATCATAAAATAGTCTAATATCTTCATTTTTTCAACATACGTAGCTATTACCCTCGAAAACTAAAACTTTTGACATAGGAAAAGAGCCTTTAATCACATTCTTTACCATTTGCAATCATAAAATAGTCTAATATCTTCATTTTTTCAACATACGTAGCTATTACCCTCGAAAACTAAAACTTTTGACATAGGAAAAGAGCCTTTAATCACATTCTTTACCATGTGCAATCGTAAAATTGTCTAATATCTTCATTTTTTCAACATACCTAGCTATTACCGTCGAAAACTAAAACATTTGACATAGGAAAAGAGCCTTTAATCACATTCTTTACCATTTGCAATCATAAAATATTCTAATATCTTCACTTTTTCAACATACGTAGCTATTACCCTCGAAAACTAAAACTTTTGACACAGGAAAAGAGCCTTTAATCACTTTCTTTACCATTTGCAATCATAAAATAATCTAATATCTTCATTTTTTCAACATACGTAGCTATTACCCTCGAAAACTAAAACTTTTGAAATAGGAAAAGAGCCTTTAATCACATTCTTTACCTTTTGCAATCATAAAATAGTCTAATATCTTCATTTTTTCCACAGACAAAGCTATTACCCTCGAAAACTAAAACTTTTGAAATAGAAAAAGAGCCTTTAATCACATTCTTTACCATTTGCAATCATAAAATAGAAATAGTCTAATATCTTCATTTTTTCAACATACGTAGCTACTACCTTCGAAAACTAAAACTTTTGAAATAGGAAAAGAGCCTTTAATCACATTCTTTACCATGTGCAATCATAAAATTGTCTAATATCTTCATTTTTTTTACAGACAAAGCTATTACCCTCGAAAACTAAAACTTTTGACATAGGAAAAGAGCCTTTCATCACATTCTTTATCATGTGCAATCATAAAATAGTCTAATATCTTTATTTTTTCAACATACGTAGCTATTACCCTCGAAAACTAAAACTTTTGAAATAGGAAAAGAGCCTTTAATCACATTCTTTACCATTTGCAATCATAAAATAGTCTAATATCTTCATTTTTTCAACATACGTAGCTATTACCCTCGAAAACTAAAACTTTTGAAATAGGAAAAGAGCCTTTAATCACATTCTTTACCATGTGCAATCATAAAATAATCTAATATCTTCATTTTTTCAACATACGTAGCTATTACCCTCGAAAACTAAAACTTTTGAAATAGGAAAAGAGCCTTTAATCACATTCTTTACCATTTTCAATCATAAAATCGTCTAATATCTTCATTTTTTCAACATACGTAGCTATTACCGTCGAAAACTAAAACTTTTGAAATAGGAAAAGAGCCTTTAATCACATTCTTTACCATTTGCAATCACAAAATAGTCTAATATCTTCATTTTTTCAACATACGTAGCTATTACCCTCGAAAACTAAAACTTTTGAAATAGGAAAAGAGCCTTTAATCACATTCTTTACCATTTTCAATCATAAAATTGTCTAAAATCTTCATTTTTTCAACATACGTAGCTATTACCGTCGAAAACTAAAACTTTTGAAATAGGAAAAGAGCCTTTAATCACATTCTTTACCATTTGCAATCATAAAATAGTCTAATATCTTCATTTTTTCAACATACGTAGCTATTACCCTCGAAAACCAAAACTTTTGACATAGGAAAAGAGCCGTTAATCACATTCTTTACCATTTGCAATCATAAAATAGTCCAATATCTTCATTTTTTCAAGATACGTAGCTATTACCCTAGAAAACCAAAACTTTTGACATAGGAAAAGAGCCTTTAATCACATTCTTTACCATTTGCAATCATAAAATAGTCTAATATCTTCATTTTTTCAACATACGTAGCTATTACCTTCGAAAACTAAAACTTTTGAAATAGGAAAAGAGCCTTTAATCACATTCTTTACCATGTGCAATCATAAAATTGTCTAATATCTTCATTTTTTTCACAGACATAGCTATTACCCTCAAAAACTAAAACTTTTGAAATAGGAAAAGAGTCTTTGTTCACATTCTTTACCATTTGCAATCACAAAATAGTCTAATATCTTCATTTTTTCAAGATACGTAGTTCTTACCCCCAAAAACTAAAACTTTTGAAATAGGAAAAGAACCTTTAATCACATTCTTTACCATTTGCAATCATAAAATAGTCTAATATCTTCATTTTTTCAACATACGTAGCTATTACCCTCGAAAACTAAAACTTTTGACATAGGAAAAGAGCCTTTAATCACATTCTTTACCATGTGCAATCATAAAATTGTCTAATATCTTCATTTTTTCAACATACGTAGCTATTACCCTCGAAAACTAAAACTTTTGACATAGGAAAAGAGCCTTTAATCACATTCTTTACCATGTGCAATCATAAAATAGTCTAATATCTTCATTTTTTCCACAGACATAGCTATTACCCTCGAAAACAAGACTTTTGAAATAGGAAAAGAGCCTTTAATCACATTCTTTACCATTTGCAATCATAAAATAGTCTAAAATCTTCATTTTTTCAACTTACGTAGCTATTACCCTCGAAAACTAAAACTTTTGACATAGGAAAAGAACCTTTAATCACATTCTTTACCATTTGCAATCAAAAAATAGTCTAATATCTTCATTTTTTCAACATACGTAGCTATTACCCTCGAAAACTAAAACTTTTGAAATAGGAAAAGAGCCTTTAATCACATTCTTTACCATTTGCAATCATAAAATTGTCTAATATCTTCATTTTTTCAACATACGTAGCTATTACCCTCGAAAACTAAAACTTTTGAAATAGGAAAAGAGCCTTTAATCACATTCTTTACCATGTGCAATCATAAATAGTCTAATATCTTCATTTTTTCAACATACGTAGCTATTACCCTCGAAAACTAAAACTTTTGAAATAGGAAACGAGCCTTTAATCACATTCTTTACCATGTGCAATCATAAAATAGTCTAATATCTTCATTTTTTCAACATACGTAGCTATTACCCTCGAAAACTAAAACTTTTGAAATAGGAAAAGAGCCTTTAATCACATTCTTTACCATGTGCAATCATAAAATAGTCTAATATCTTCATTTTTTCCACAGACAAAGCTATTACCCTCGAAAACTAAAACTTTTGAAATAGGAAAAGAGCCTTTAATCACATTCTTTACCATTTGCAATCATAAAATAGAAATAGTCTAATATCTTCATTTTTTCAACATACGTAGCTACTACCTTCGAAAACTAAAACTTTTGAAATAGGAAAAGAGCCTTTAATCACATTCTTTACCATGTGCAATCATAAAATTGTCTAATATCTTCATTTTTTTTACAGACAAAGCTATTACCCTCGAAAACTAATACTTTTGACATAGGAAAAGAGCCTTTAATCACATTCTTTATCATGTGCAATCATAAAATAGTCTAATATCTTCATTTTTTCAACATACGTAGCTATTACCCTCGAAAACTAAAACTTTTGAAATAGGAAAAGAGCCTTTAATCACATTCTTTACCATTTGCAATCATAAAATAGTCTAATATCTTCATTTTTTCAACATACGTAGCTATTACCCTCGAAAACTAAAACTTTTGAAATAGGAAAAGAGCCTTTAATCACATTCTTTACCATGTGCAACCATAAAATAGTCTAATATCTTCATTTTTTCAACATACGTAGCTATTACCCTCGAAAACTAAAACTTTTGAAATAGGAAAAGAGCCTTTTAATCACATTCTTTACCATGTGCAATCATAAAATAGTCTAATATCTTCATTTTTTCCACAGACCTAGCTATTACCCTCGAAAACTAAAACTTTTGAAATAGGAAAAGAGCTTTTAATCACATTCTTTACCATTTGCAATCATAAAATCGTCTAATATCTTCATTTTTTCAACATACGTAGCTATTACCGTCGAAAACTAAAACTTTTGAAATAGGAAAAGAGCCTTTAATCACATTCTTTACCATTTGCAATCACAAAATAGTCTAATATCTTCATTTTTTCAACATACGTAGCTATTACCCTCGAAAACTAAAACTTTTGAAATAGGAAAAGAGCCTTTAATCACATTCTTTACCATTTTCAATCATAAAATTGTCTAAAATCTTCATTTTTTCAACATACGTAGCTATTACCGTCGAAAACTAAAACTTTTGAAATAGGAAAAGAGCCTTTAATCACATTCTTTACCATTTGCAATCATAAAATAGTCTAATATCTTCATTTTTTCAACATACGTAGCTATTACCCTCGAAAACTAAAACTTTTGACATAGGAAAAGAGCCGTTAATCACATTCTTTACCATTTGCAATCATAAAATAGTCTAATATCTTCATTTTTTCAACATACGTAGCTATTACCCTAGAAAACCAAAACTTTTGACATAGGAAAAGAGCCTTTAATCACATTCTTTACCATTTGCAATCATAAAATAGTCTAATATCTTCATTTTTTCAACATACGTAGCTATTACCTTCGAAAACTAAAACTTTTGAAATAGGAAAAGAGCCTTTAATCACATTCTTTACCATGTGCAATCATAAAATTGTCTAATATCTTCATTTTTTTCACAGACATAGCTATTACCCTCAAAAACTAAAACTTTTGAAATAGGAAAAGAGTCTTTAATCACATTCTTTACCATTTGCAATCACAAAATAGTCTAATATCTTCATTTTTTCAAGATATGTAGTTCTTACCCCCAAAAACTAAAACTTTTGAAATAGGAAAAGAGCCTTTAATCACATTCTTTACCATTTGCAATCATAAAATAGTCTAATATCTTCCTTTTTCAACATACGTAGCTATTACTCTCGAAAACTAAAACTTTTGACATAGGAAAAGAGCCTTTAATCACATTCTTTACCATGTGCAATCATAAAATTGTCTAATATCTTCATTTTTTCAACATACGTAGCTATTACCCTCGAAAACTAAAACTTTTGACATAGGAAAAGAGCCTTTAATCACATTCTTTACCATGTGCAATCATAAAATAGTCTAAAATCTTCATTTTTTCCACAGACATAGCTATTACCCTCGAAAACAAGACTTTTGAAATAGGAAAAGAGCCTTTAATCACATTCTTTACCATTTGCAATCATAAAATAGTCTAAAATCATCATTTTTTCAACTTAGGTAGCTATTACCCTCGAAAACTAAAACTTTTGACATAAGAAAAGAGCCTTTAATCACATTCTTTACCATTTGCAATCAAAAAATAGTCTAATATCTTCATTTTTTCAACATACGAAGCTATTACCCTCGAAAACTAAAACTTTTGAAATAGGAAAAGAGCCTTTAATCACATTCTTTACCATTTACAATCATAAAATTGTCTAATATCTTCATTTTTTCAACATACGTAGCTATTACCCTCGAAAACTAAAACTTTTGAAATAGGAAAAGAGCCTTTAATCACATTCTTTCCCATGTGCAATCATAAATAGTATAATATCTTCATTTTTTCAACATACGTAGCTATTACCCTCGAAAACTAAAACTTTTGAAATAGGAAACGAGCCTTTAATCACATTCTTTACCATGTGCAATCATAAAATAGTCTAATATCTTCATTTTTTCAACATACGTAGCTATTACCCTCGAAAACTAAAACTTTTGAAATAGGAAAAGAGCCTTTAATCACATTCTTTACCATGTGCAATCATAAAATAGTCTAATATCTTCATTTTTTCCACAGACCTAGCTATTACCCTCGAAAACTAAAACTTTTGAAATAGGAAAAGAGCCTTTAATCACATTCTTTACCATTTTCAATCATAAAATAGTCTAATATCTTCATTTTTTCAACATACGTAGCTATTACCGTCGAAAACTAAAACTTTTGAAATAGGAAAAGAGCCTTTAATCACATTCTTTACCATTTGCAATCATAAAATAGTCTAATATATTCAATTTTTCAACATACGTAGCTATTAACCTCGAAAACTAAAACTTTTGAAATAGGAAAAGAGCCTTTAATCACATTCTTTACCTTTTGCAATCATAAAATAGTCTAATATCTTCATTTTTTCCACAGACAAAGCTATTACCCTCGAAAACTAAAACTTTTGAAATAGGAAAAGAGCCTTTAATCACATTCTTTACCATTTGCAATCATAAAATAGAAATAGTCTAATACCTTCATTTTTTCAACATACGTAGCTACTACCTTCGAAAACTAAAACTTTTGAAATAGGAAAAGAGCCTTTAATCACATTCTTTACCATGTGCAATCATACAATTGTCTAATATCTTCATTTTTTTACAGACAAAGCTATTACCCTCGAAAACTAAAACTTTTGACATAGGAAAAGAGCCTTTAATCACATTCTTTATCATGTGCAATCATAAAAATATTCTAATATCTTCATTTTTTCAACATACGTAGCTATTACCCTCGAAAACTAAAACTTTTGAAATGGGAAAAGAGCCTTTAATCACATTCTTTAGCATTTGCAATCATAAAATAGTCTAATATCTTCATTTTTTCAACAAACGTAGCTATTACCCTCGAAAACTAAAACTTTTGAAATAGGAAAAGAGCCTTTAATCACATTCTTTACCATGTGCAATCATAAAATAGTCTAATATCTTCATTTTTTCAACATACGTATCTATTACCCTCGAAAACTAAAACTTTTGAAATAGGAAAAGAGCCTTTAATCACATTCTTTACCATTTGCAATCATAAAATAGTCTAATATCTTCATTTTTTCAACATACGTAGCTATTACCCTCGAAAACTGAAACTTTTGACATAGGAAAAGAGCCTTTAATCACATTCTTTACCATTTGCAATCATAAAATAGTCTAATATCTTCATTTTTTCAACATACATAGCTATTACCCTCGAAAACTAAAACTTTTGAAATAGGAAAAGAGCCTTTAATCACATTCTTTACCATGTGCAATCATAAAATAGTCTAATATCTTCATTTTTTCAACAAACGTAGCTATTACCCTCGAATACTAAAACTTTTGACATAGGAAAAGAGCCTTTAATCACATTCTTTACCATTTGCAATCATAAAATAGTCTAATATCTTCATTTTTTCAACATGCGTAGCTATTACCCTCGAAAACTAAAACTTTTGAAATAGGAAAAGAGCCTTTAATCACATTCTTTACCATGTGCAATCATAAAATAGTCTAATATCTTCATTTTTTCAACATACGTAGCTATTACCTTCGAAAACTAAGACTTTTGAAATAGGAGAAGAGCCTTTAATCACATTCTTTACAATTTGCAATCATAAAATAGTCTAATATCTTCATTTTTTCAACATACGTAGCTATTACCCTCGAAAACTAAAACTTTGTAATAGGAAAAGAGCCTTTAATCACATTCTTTACCATTTGCAATCATAAAATAGTCTAATATCTTCATTTTTTCAACATACGTAGCTATTACCCTCGAAAACTAAAACTTTTGACATAGGAAAAGAGCCTTTAATCACATTCTTTACCATTTGCAATCATAAAATAGTCTAATATCTTCATTTTTTCAACATACGTAGCTATTACCCTCGAAAACTAAAACTTTTGACATAGGAAAAGAGCCTTTAATCACATTCTTTACCATGTGCAATCATAAAATTGTCTAATATCTTCATTTTTTCAACATACCTAGCTATTACCGTCGAAAACTAAAACATTTGACATAGGAAAAGAGCCTTTAATCACATTCTTTACCATTTGCAATCATAAAATAGTCTAATATCTTCAATTTTTCAACATACGTAGCTATTACCCTCGAAAACTAAAACTTTTGACATAGGAAAAGAGCCTTTAATCACTTTCTTTACCATTTGCAATCATAAAATAATCTAATATCTTCATTTTTTCAACATACGTAGCTATTACCCTCGAAAACTAAAACTTTTGAAATAGGAAAAGAGCCTTTAATCACATTCTTTACCTTTTGCAATCATAAAATAGTCTAATATCTTCATTTTTTCCACAGACAAAGCTATTACCCTCGAAAACTAAAACTTTTGAAATAGGAAAAGAGCCTTTAATCACATTCTTTACCATTTGCAATCATAAAATAGAAATAGTCTAATATCTTCATTTTTTCAACATACGTAGCTACTACCTTCGAAAACTAAAACTTTTGAAATAGGAAAAGAGCCTTTAATCACATTCTTTACCATGTGCAATCATAAAATTGTCTAATATCTTCATTTTTTTTACAGACAAAGCTACTACCCTCGAAAACTAAAACTTTTGACATAGGAAAAGAGCTTTTAATCACATTCTTTATCATGTGCAATCATAAAATAGTCTAATATCTTCATTTTTTCAACATACGTAGCTATTACCCTCGAAAACTAAAACTTTTGAAATAGGAAAAGAGCCTTTAATCACATTCTTTACCATTTGCAATCATAAAATAGTCTAATATCTTCATTTTTTCAACATACGTAGCTATTACCTTCGAAAACTAAAACTTTTGAAATAGGAAAAGAGCCTTTAATCACATTCTTTACCATATGCAATCATAAAATAGTCTAATATCTTCATTTTTTCAACACACGTAGCTATTACCCTCGAAAACTAAAACATTTGAAATAGGAAAAGAGCCTTTAATCACATTCTTTACCATGTGCAATCATAAATAGTCTAATATCTTCATTTTTTCCACAGACCTAGCTATTACCCTCGAAAACTAAAACTTTTGAAATAGGAAAAGAGCCTTTAATCACATTCTTTACCATTTTCAATCATAAAATCGTCTAATATCTTCATTTTTTCAACATACGTAGCTATTACCGTCGAAAACTAAAACTTTTGAAATAGGAAAAGAGCCTTTAATCACATTCTTTACCATTTGCAATCACAAAATAGTCTAATATCTTCATTTTTTCAACATACGTAGCTATTACCCTCGAAAACTAAAACTTTTGAAATAGGAAAAGAGCCTTTAATCACATTCTTTACCATTTTCAATCATAAAATTGTCTAAAATCTTCATTTTTTCAACCAACGTAGCTATTACCGTCGAAAACTAAAACTTTTGAAATAGGAAAAGAGCCTTTAATCACATTCTTTACCATTTGCAATCATAAAATAGTCTAAAATCTTCATTTTTTCAACTTACGTAGCTATTACCCTCGAAAACTAAAACTTTTGACATAGGAAAAGAGCCTTTAATCACATTCTTTACCATTTGCAATCATAAAATTGTCTAATATCTTCATTTTTTCAACATACGTAGCTATTACCCTCGAAAACTAAAACTTTTGAAATAGGAAAAGAGCCTTTAATCACATTCTTTACCATGTGCAATCATAAAATAGTCTAATATCTTCATTTTTTCCACAGACAAAGCTATTACCCTCGAAAACTAAAACTTTTGAAATAGGAAAAGAGCCTTTAATCACATTCTTTACCATTTGCAATCATAAAATAGAAATAGTCTAATATCTTCATTTTTTCAACATACGTAGCTACTACCTTCGAAAACTAAAACTTTTGAAATAGGAAAAGAGCCTTTAATCACATTCTTTACCATGTGCAATCATAAATAGTCTAATATCTTCATTTTTTCAACATACGTAGCTATTACCCTCGAAAACTAAAACTTTTGAAATAGGAAACGAGCCTTTAATCACATTCTTTACCATGTGCAATCATAAAATAGTCTAATATCTTCATTTTTTCAACATACGTAGCTATTACCCTCGAAAACTAAAACTTTTGAAATAGGAAAAGAGCCTTTAATCACATTCTTTACCATGTGCAATCATAAAATAGTCTAATATCTTCATTTTTTCCACAGACAAAGCTATTACCCTCGAAAACTAAAACTTTTGAAATAGGAAAAGAGCCTTTAATCACATTCTTTACCATTTGCAATCATAAAATAGAAATAGTCTAATATCTTCATTTTTTCAACATACGTAGCTACTACCTTCGAAAACTAAAACTTTTGAAATAGGAAAAGAGCCTTTAATCACATTCTTTACCATGTGCAATCATAAAATTGTCTAATATCTTCATTTTTTTTACAGACAAAGCTATTACCCTCGAAAACTAAAACTTTTGACATAGGACAAGAGCCTTTAATCACATTCTTTATCATGTGCGATCATAAAATAGTCTAATATCTTCATTTTTTCAACCTACGTAGCTATTACCCTCGAAAACTAAAACTTTTGAAATAGGAAAAGAGCCTTTAATCACATTCTTTACCATTTGCAATCATAAAATAGTCTAATATCTTCAGTTTTTCAACATACGTAGCTATTACCCTCGAAAACTAAAACTTTTGAAATAGGAAAAGAGCCTTTAATCACATTCTTTACCATGTGCAACCATAAAATAGTCTAATATCTTCATTTTTTCAACATACGTAGCTATTACCCTCGAAAACTAAAACTTTTGAAATAGGAAAAGAGCCTTTAATCACATTCTTTACCATGTGCAATCATAAAATAGTCTAATATCTTCATTTTTTCCACAGACCTAGCTATTACCCTCGAAAACTAAAACTTTTGAAATAGGAAAAGAGCTTTTAATCACATTCTTTACCATTTTCAATCATAAAATCGTCTAATATCTTCATTTTTTCAACATACGTAGCTATTACTGTCGAAAACTAAAACTTTTGAAATAGGAAAAGAGCCTTTAATCACATTCTTTACCATTTGCAATCACAAAATAGTCTAATATCTTCATTTTTTCAACATACGTAGCTATTACCCTCGAAAACTAAAACTTTTGAAATAGGAAAAGAGCCTTTAATCACATTCTTTACCATTTTCAATCATAAAATTGTCTAAAATCTTCATTTTTTCAACATACGTAGCTATTACCGTCCAAAACTAAAACTTTTGAAATAGGAAAAGAGCCTTTAATCACATTCTTTACCATTTGCAATCATAAAATAGTCTAATATCTTCATTTTTTCAACATACGTAGCTATTACCCTAGAAAACTAAAACTTTTGAAATAGGAAAAGCACCTTTAATCACATTCTTTACCATGTGCAACCATAAAATAGTCTAATATCTTCATTTTTTCAACATACGTAGCTATTACCTTCGAAAACTAAAACTTTTGAAATAGGAAAAGAGCCTTTAATCACATTCTTTACAATTTGCAATCATAAAATAGTCTAATATCTTCATTTTTTTCAACATACGTAGCTATTACCCTCGAAAACTAAAACTTTGTAATAGGAAAAGAGCCTTTAATCACATTCTTTACCATTTGCAATCATAAAATAGTCTAATATCTTCATTTTTTCAACATACGTAGCTATTACCCTCGAAAACTAAAACTTTTGACATACGAAAAGAGCCTTTAATCACATTCTTTACCATTTGCAATCATAAAATAGTCTAATATCTTCATTTTTTCAACATACGTAGCTATTACCCTCGAAAACTAAAACTTTTGACATAGGAAAAGAGCCTTTAATCACATTCTTTACCATGTGCAATCATAAAATTGTCTAATATCTTCATTTTTTCAACATACCTAGCTATTACCGTCGAAAACTAAAACATTTGACATAGGAAAAGAGCCTTTAATCACATTCTTTACCATTTGCAATCATAAAATAGTCTAATATCTTCAATTTTTCAACATACGTAGCTATTACCCTCGAAAACTAAAACTTTTGACATAGGAAAAGAGCCTTTAATCACTTTCTTTACCATTTGCAATCATAAAATAATCTAATATCTTCATTTTTTCAACATACGTAGCTATTACCCTCGAAAACTAAAACTTTTGAAATAGGAAAAGAGCCTTTAATCACATTCTTTACCTTTTGCAATCATAAAATAGTCTAATATCTTCATTTTTTCCACAGACAAAGCTATTACCCTCGAAAACTAAAACTTTTGAAATAGGAAAAGAGCCTTTAATCACATTCTTTACCATTTGCAATCATAAAATAGAAATAGTCTAATATCTTCATTTTTTCAACATACGTAGCTACTACCTTCGAAAACTAAAACTTTTGAAATAGGAAAAGAGCCTTTAATCACATTCTTTACCATGTGCAATCATAAAATTGTCTAATATCTTCATTTTTTTTACAGACAAAGCTACTACCCTCGAAAACTAAAACTTTTGACATAGGAAAAGAGCTTTTAATCACATTCTTTATCATGTGCAATCATAAAATAGTCTAATATCTTCATTTTTTCAACATACGTAGCTATTACCCTCGAAAACTAAAACTTTTGAAATAGGAAAAGAGCCTTTAATCACATTCTTTACCATTTGCAATCATAAAATAGTCTAATATCTTCATTTTTTCAACATACGTAGCTATTACCTTCGAAAACTAAAACTTTTGAAATAGGAAAAGAGCCTTTAATCACATTCTTTACCATATGCAATCATAAAATAGTCTACTATCTTCATTTTTTCAACACACGTAGCTATTACCCTCGAAAACTAAAACATTTGAAATAGGAAAAGAGCCTTTAATCACATTCTTTACCATGTGCAATCATAAAATAGTCTAAAATCTTCATTTTTTCAACATACGTAGCTATTACCGTCGAAAACTAAAACTTTTGAAATAGGAAAAGAGCCTTTAATCACATTCTTTACCATTTGCAATCATAAAATAGTCTAAAATCTTCATTTTTTCAACTTACGTAGCTATTACCCTCGAAAACTAAAACTTTTGACATAGGAAAAGAGCCTTTAATCACATTCTTTACCATTTGCAATCATAAAATTGTCTAATATCTTCATTTTTTCAACATACGTAGCTATTACCCTCGAAAACTAAAACTTTTGAAATAGGAAAAGAGCCTTTAATCACATTCTTTACCATGTGCAATCATAAAATAGTCTAATATCTTCATTTTTTCCACAGACAAAGCTATTACCCTCGAAAACTAAAACTTTTGAAATAGGAAAAGAGCCTTTAATCACATTCTTTACCATTTGCAATCATAAAATAGAAATAGTCTAATATCTTCATTTTTTCAACATACGTAGCTACTACCTTCGAAAACTAAAACTTTTGAAATAGGAAAAGAGCCTTTAATCACATTCTTTACCATGTGCAATCATAAATAGTCTAATATCTTCATTTTTTCAACATACGTAGCTATTACCCTCGAAAACTAAAACTTTTGAAATAGGAAACGAGCCTTTAATCACATTCTTTACCATGTGCAATCATAAAATAGTCTAATATCTTCATTTTTTCAACATACGTAGCTATTACCCTCGAAAACTAAAACTTTTGAAATAGGAAAAGAGCCTTTAATCACATTCTTTACCATGTGCAATCATAAAATAGTCTAATATCTTCATTTTTTCCACAGACAAAGCTATTACCCTCGAAAACTAAAACTTTTGAAATAGGAAAAGAGCCTTTAATCACATTCTTTACCATTTGCAATCATAAAATAGAAATAGTCTAATATCTTCATTTTTTCAACATACGTAGCTACTACCTTCGAAAACTAAAACTTTTGAAATAGGAAAAGAGCCTTTAATCACATTCTTTACCATGTGCAATCATAAAATTGTCTAATATCTTCATTTTTTTTACAGACAAAGCTATTACCCTCGAAAACTAAAACTTTTGACATAGGACAAGAGCCTTTAATCACATTCTTTATCATGTGCAATCATAAAATAGTCTAATATCTTCATTTTTTCAACATACGTAGCTATTACCCTCGAAAACTAAAACTTTTGAAATAGGAAAAGAGCCTTTAATCACATTCTTTACCATTTGCAATCATAAAATAGTCTAATATCTTCATTTTTTCAACATACGTAGCTATTACCCTCGAAAACTAAAACTTTTGAAATAGGAAAAGAGCCTTTAATCACATTCTTTACCATGTGCAACCATAAAATAGTCTAATATCTTCGTTTTTTCAACATACGTAGCTATTACCCTCGAAAACTAAAACTTTTGAAATAGGAAAAGAGCCTTTAATCACATTCTTTACCATGTGCAATCATAAAATAGTCTAATATCTTCATTTTTTTCCACAGACCTAGCTATTACCCTCGAAAACTAAAACTTTTGAAATAGGAAAAGAGCTTTTAATCACATTCTTTACCATTTTCAATCATAAAATCGTCTAATATCTTCATTTTTTCAACATACGTAGCTATTACTGTCGAAAACTAAAACTTTTGAAATAGGAAAAGAGCCTTTAATCACATTCTTTACCATTTGCAATCACAAAATAGTCTAATATCTTCATTTTTTCAACATACGTAGCTATTACCCTCGAAAACTAAAACTTTTGAAATAGGAAAAGAGCCTTTAATCACATTCTTTACCATTTTCAATCATAAAATTGTCTAAAATCTTCATTTTTTCAACATACGTAGCTATTACCGTCGAAAACTAAAACTTTTGAAATACGAAAAGAGCCTTTAATCACATTCTTTACCATTTGCAATCATAAAATAGTCTAATATCTTCATTTTTTCAACATACGTAGCTATTACCCTAGAAAACTAAAACTTTTGAAATAGGAAAAGAGCCTTTAATCACATTCTTTACCATGTGCAACCATAAAATAGTCTAATATCTTCATTTTTTCAACATACGTAGCTATTACCTTCGAAAACTAAAACTTTTGAAATAGGAAAAGAGCCTTTAATCACATTCTTTACAATTTGCAATCATAAAATAGTCTAATATCTTCATTTTTTTCAACATACGTAGCTATTACCCTCGAAAACTAAAACTTTGTAATAGGAAAAGAGCCTTTAATCACATTCTTTACCATTTGCAATCATAAAATAGTCTAATATCTTCATTTTTTCAACATACGTAGCTATTACCCTCGAAAACTAAAACTTTTGACATAGGAAAAGAGCCTTTAATCACATTCTTTACCATTTGCAATCATAAAATAGTCTAATATCTTCATTTTTTCAACATACGTAGCTATTACCCTCGAAAACTAAAACTTTTGACATAGGAAAAGAGCCTTTAATCACATTCTTTACCATGTGCAATCATAAAATTGTCTAATATCTTCATTTTTTCAACATACCTAGCTATTACCGTCGAAAACTAAAACATTTGACATAGGAAAAGAGCCTTTAATCACATTCTTTACCATTTGCAATCATAAAATAGTCTAATATCTTCAATTTTTCAACATACGTAGCTATTACCCTCGAAAACTAAAACTTTTGACATAGGAAAAGAGCCTTTAATCACTTTCTTTACCATTTGCAATCATAAAATAATCTAATATCTTCATTTTTTCAACATACGTAGCTATTACCCTCGAAAACTAAAACTTTTGAAATAGGAAAAGAGCCTTTAATCACATTCTTTACCTTTTGCAATCATAAAATAGTCTAATATCTTCATTTTTTCCACAGACAAAGCTATTACCCTCGAAAACTAAAACTTTTGAAATAGGAAAAGAGCCTTTAATCACATTCTTTACCATTTGCAATCATAAAATAGAAATAGTCTAATATCTTCATTTTTTCAACATACGTAGCTACTACCTTCGAAAACTAAAACTTTTGAAATAGGAAAAGAGCCTTTAATCACATTCTTTACCATGTGCAATCATAAAATTGTCTAATATCTTCATTTTTTTTACAGACAAAGCTACTACCCTCGAAAACTAAAACTTTTGACATAGGAAAAGAGCTTTTAATCACATTCTTTATCATGTGCAATCATAAAATAGTCTAATATCTTCATTTTTTCAACATACGTAGCTATTACCCTCGAAAACTAAAACTTTTGAAATAGGAAAAGAGCCTTTAAATACATTCTTTACCATTTGCAATCATAAAATAGTCTAATATCTTCATTTTTTCAACATACGTAGCTATTACCTTCGAAAACTTAAACTTTTGAAATAGGAAAAGAGCCTTTAATCACATTCTTTACCATGTGCAATCATAAAATAGTCTAATATCTTCATTTTTTCAACACACGTAGCTATTACCCTCGAAAACTAAAACATTTGAAATAGGAAAAGAGCCTTTAATCACATTCTTTACCATGTGCAATCATAAAATAGTCTAATATCTTCATTTTTTTCCACAGACCTAGCTATTACCCTCGAAAACTAAAACTTTTGAAATAGGAAAAGAGCCTTTAATCACATTCTTTACCATTTTCAATCATAAAATCGTCTAATATCTTCATTTTTTCAACATACGTAGCTATTACCGTCGAAAACTAAAACTTTTGAAATAGGAAAAGAGCCTTTAATCACATTCTTTACCATTTGCAATCACAAAATAGTCTAATATCTTCATTTTTTCAACATACGTAGCTATTACCCTCGAAAACTAAAACTTTTGAAATAGGAAAAGAGCCTTTAATCACATTCTTTACCATTTTCAATCATAAAATTGTCTAAAATCTTCATTTTTTCAACATACGTAGCTATTACCGTCGAAAACTAAAACTTTTGAAATAGGAAAAGAGCCTTTAATCACATTCTTTACCATTTGCAATCATAAAATAGTCTAAAATCTTCATTTTTTCAACACACGTAGCTATTACCCTCGAAAACTAAAACATTTGAAATAGGAAAAGAGCCTTTAATCACATTCTTTACCATGTGCAATCATAAAATAGTCTAATATCTTCATTTTTTCCACAGACCTAGCTATTACCCTCGAAAACTAAAACTTTTGAAATAGGAAAAGAGCCTTTAATCACATTCTTTACCATTTTCAATCATAAAATCGTCTAATATCTTCATTTTTTCAACATACGTAGCTATTACCGTCGAAAACTAAAACTTTTGAAATAGGAAAAGAGCCTTTAATCACATTCTTTACCATTTGCAATCATAAAATAGAAATAGTCTAATATCTTCATTTTTTCCACAGACAAAGCTATTACCCTCGAAAACTAAAACTTTTGAAATAGGAAAAGAGCCTTTAATCACATTCTTTACCATTTGCAATCATAAAATAGAAATAGTCTAATATCTTCATTTTTTCAACATACGTAGCTACTACCTTCGAAAACTAAAACTTTTGAAATAGGAAAAGAGCCTTTAATCACATTCTTTACCATGTGCAATCATAAAATTGTCTAATATCTTCATTTTTTTTACAGACAAAGCTATTACCCTCGAAAACTAAAACTTTTGACATAGGAAAAGAGCCTTTAATCACATTCTTTATCATGTGCAATCATAAAATAGTCTAATATCTTCATTTTTTCAACATACGTAGCTATTACCCTCGAAAACTAAAAATTTGAAATAGGAAAAGAGCCTTTAATCACATTCTTTACCATTTGCAATCATAAAATAGTCTAATATCTTCATTTTTTCAACATACGTAGCTATTACCCTCGAAAACTAAAACTTTTGAAATAGGAAAAGAGCCTTTAATCACATTCTTTACCATGTGCAACCATAAAATAGTCTAATATCTTCATTTTTTCAACATACGTAGCTATTACCCTCGAAAACTAAAACTTTTGAAATAGGAAAAGAGCCTTTAATCACATTCTTTACCATGTGCAATCATAAAATAGTCTAATATCTTCATTTTTTCCACAGACCTAGCTATTACCCTCGAAAACTAAAACTTTTGAAATAGGAAAAGAGCTTTTAATCACATTCTTTACCATTTTCAATCATAAAATCGTCTAATATCTTCATTTTTTCAACATACGTAGCTATTACTGTCGAAAACTAAAACTTTTGAAATAGGAAAAGAGCCTTTAATCACATTCTTTACCATTTGCAATCACAAAATAGTCTAATATCTTCATTTTTTCAACATACGTAGCTATTACCCTCGAAAACTAAAACTTTTGAAATAGGAAAAGAGCCTTTAATCACATTCTTTACCATTTTCAATCATAAAATTGTCTAAAATCTTCAGTTTTTCAACATACGTAGCTATTACCGTCGAAAACTAAAACTTTTGAAATAGGAAAAGAGCCTTTAATCACATTCTTTACCATTTGCAATCATAAAATAGTCTAATATCTTCATTTTTTCAACATACGTAGCTATTACCCTCGAAAACTAAAACTTTTGAAATAGGAAAAGAGCCTTTAATCACATTCTTTACCATGTGCAATCATAAAATAGTCTAATATCTTCATTTTTTCAACATACGTAGCTATTACCTTCGAAAACTAAAACTTTTGAAATAGGAGAAGAGCCTTTAATCACATTCTTTACAATTTGCAATCATAAAATAGTCTAATATCTTCATTTTTTTCAACATACGTAGCTATTACCCTCGAAAACTAAAACTTTGTAATAGGAAAAGAGCCTTTAATCACATTCTTTACCATTTGCAATCATAAAATAGTCTAATATCTTCATTTTTTTCAACATACGTAGCTATTACCCTCGAAAACTAAAACTTTTGACATAGGAAAAGAGCCTTTAATCACATTCTTTACCATTTGCAATCATAAAATAGTCTAATATCTTCATTTTTTCAACATACGTAGCTATTACCCTCGAAAACTAAAACTTTTGACATAGGAAAAGAGCCTTTAATCACATTCTTTACAATGTGCAATCATAAAATTGTCTAATATCTTCATTTTTTCAACATACGTAGCTATTACCGTCGAAAACTAAAACATTTGACATAGGAAAAGAGCCTTTAATCACATTCTTTACCATTTGCAATCATAAAATAGTCTAATATCTTCAATTTTTCAACATACGTAGCTATTACCCTCGAAAACTAAAACTTTTGACATAGGAAAAGAGCCTTTAATCACTTTCTTTACCATTTGCAATCATAAAATAATCTAATATCTTCATTTTTTCAACATACGTAGCTATTACCCTCGAAAACTAAAACTTTTGAAATAGGAAAAGAGCCTTTAATCACATTCTTTACCTTTTGCAATCATAAAATAGTCTAATATCTTCATTTTTTCCACAGACAAAGCTATTACCCTCGAAAACTAAAACTTTTGAAATAGGAAAAGAGCCTTTAATCACATTCTTTACCATTTGCAATCATAAAATAGAAATAGTCTAATATCTTCATTTTTTCAACATACGTAGCTACTACCTTCGAAAACTAAAACTTTTGAAATAGGAAAAGAGCCTTTAATCACATTCTTTACCATGTGCAATCATAAAATTGTCTAATATCTTCATTTTTTTTACAGACAAAGCTACTACCCTCGAAAACTAAAACTTTTGACATAGGAAAAGAGCTTTTAATCACATTCTTTATCATATGCAATCATAAAATAGTCTAATATCTTCATTTTTTCAACATACGTAGCTATTACCCTCGAAAACTAAAACTTTTGAAATAGGAAAAGAGCCTTTAATCACATTCTTTACCATTTGCAATCATAAAATAGTCTAATATCTTCATTTTTTCAACATACGTAGCTATTACCTTCGAAAACTAAAACTTTTGAAATAGGAAAAGAGCCTTTAATCACATTCTTTACCATATGCAATCATAAAATAGTCTAATATCTTCATTTTTTCAACACACGTAGCTATTACCCTCGAAAACTAAAACATTTGAAATAGGAAAAGAGCCTTTAATCACATTCTTTACCATGTGCAATCATAAAATAGTCTAATATCTTCATTTTTTCCACAGACCTAGCTATTACCCTCGAAAACTAAAACTTTTGAAATAGGAAAAGAGCCTTTAATCACATTCTTTACCATTTTCAATCATAAAATCGTCTAATATCTTCATTTTTTCAACATACGTAGCTATTACCGTCGAAAACTAAAACTTTTGAAATAGGAAAAGAGCCTTTAATCACATTCTTTACCATTTGCAATCACAAAATAGTCTAATATCTTCATTTTTTCAACATACGTAGCTATTACCCTCGAAAACTAAAACTTTTGAAATAGGAAAAGAGCCTTTAATCACATTCTTTACCATTTTCAATCATAAAATTGTCTAAAATCTTCATTTTTTCAACATACGTAGCTATTACCGTCGAAAACTAAAACTTTTGAAATAGGAAAAGAGCCTTTAATCACATTCTTTACCATTTGCAATCATAAAATAGTCTAAAATCTTCATTTTTTCAACTTACGTAGCTATTACCCTCGAAAACTAAAACTTTTGACATAGGAAAAGAGCCTTTAATCACATTCTTTACCATTTGCAATCATAAAATTGTCTAATATCTTCATTTTTTCAACATACGTAGCTATTACCCTCGAAAACTAAAACTTTTGAAATAGGAAAAGAGCCTTTAATCACATTCTTTACCATGTGCAATCATAAAATAGTCTAATATCTTCATTTTTTTCCACAGACAAAGCTATTACCCTCGAAAACTAAAACTTTTGAAATAGGAAAAGAGCCTTTAATCACATTCTTTACCATTTGCAATCATAAAATAGAAATAGTCTAATATCTTCATTTTTTCAACATACGTAGCTACTACCTTCGAAAACTAAAACTTTTGAAATAGGAAAAGAGCCTTTAATCACATTCTTTACCATGTGCAATCATAAATAGTCTAATATCTTCATTTTTTCAACATACGTAGCTATTACCCTCGAAAACTAAAACTTTTGAAATAGGAAACGAGCCTTTAATCACATTCTTTACCATGTGCAATCATAAAATAGTCTAATATCTTCATTTTTTCAACATACGTAGCTATTACCCTCGAAAACTAAAACTTTTGAAATAGGAAAAGAGCCTTTAATCACATTCTTTACCATGTGCAATCATAAAATAGTCTAATATCTTCATTTTTTCCACAGACAAAGCTATTACCCCTCGAAAACTAAAACTTTTGAAATAGGAAAAGAGCCTTTAATCACATTCTTTACCATTTGCAATCATAAAATAGAAATAGTCTAATATCTTCATTTTTTCAACATACGTAGCTACTACCTTCGAAAACTAAAACTTTTGAAATAGGAAAAGAGCCTTTAATCACATTCTTTACCATGTGCAATCATAAAATTGTCTAATATCTTCATTTTTTTTACAGACAAAGCTATTACCCTCGAAAACTAAAACTTTTGACATAGGAAAAGAGCCTTTAATCACATTCTTTATCATGTGCAATCATAAAATAGTCTAATATCTTCATTTTTTCAAAATACGTAGCTATTACCCCTCGAAAACTAAAACTTTTGAAATAGGAAAAGAGCCTTTAATCACATTCTTTACCATTTGCAATCATAAAATAGTCTAATATCTTAATTTTTTCAACATACGTAGCTATTACCCTCGAAAACTAAAACTTTTGAAATAGGAAAAGAGCCTTTAATCACATTCTTTACCATTTGCAAACCATAAAATAGTCTAATATCTTCATTTTTTCAACATACGTAGCTATTACCCTCGAAAACTAAAACTTTTGAAATAGGAAAAGAGCCTTTAATCACATTCTTTACCATGTGCAATCATAAAATAGTCTAATATCTTAATTTTTTCCACAGACCTAGCTATTACCCTCGAAAACTAAAACTTTTGAAATAGGAAAAGAGCTTTTAATCACATTCTTTACCATTTTCAATCATAAAATCTGTCTTGGCTTTTTTCTACAATTGGCCATCACCTCCACTTTTCCCACAACTATTCCCTCTTTTGTTAAATTCAAAAATCTTTTGAAATAGGAAAAGAGCCTTTAATCACATTCTTTACCATGTGCAATCATAAAATAGTCTAATATCTTCATTTTTTCCACAGACCTAGCTATTACCCTCGAAAACTAAAACTTTTGAAATAGGAAAAGAGCTTTTAATCACATTCTTTACCATTTTCAATCATAAAATCGTCTAATATCTTCATTTTTTCAACATACGTAGCTATTACTGTCGAAAACTAAAACTTTTGAAATAGGAAAAGAGCCTTTAATCACATTCTTTACCATTTGCAATCACAAAATAGTCTAATATCTTCATTTTTTCAACATACGTAGCTATTACCCTCGAAAACTAAAACTTTTGAAATAGGAAAAGAGCCTTTAATCACATTCTTTACCATTTTCAATCATAAAATTGTCTAAAATCTTCATTTTTTCAACATACGTAGCTATTACCGTCGAAAACTAAAACTTTTGAAATAGGAAAAGAGCCTTTAATCACATTCTTTACCATTTGCAATCATAAAATAGTCTAATATCTTCATTTTTTCAACATACGTAGCTATTACCCTAGAAAACCAAAACTTTTGACATAGGAAAAGAGCCTTTAATCACATTCTTTACCATTTGCAACCATAAAATAGTCTAATATCTTCATTTTTTCAACATACGTAGCTATTACCTTCGAAAACTAAAACTTAACCTGAGAGAGAACCTCCAACAGGTTGGAACCCAACTCACCGTGAATTAGCATGAGAGGGTTGACTCTAGTTCAGCGTTGTCGAGTGATAGCCATGAGAGGGAAAATTTTCAAGTAATTTAACCCGTAGTCAACCTACGTTTGTTCCCCAGCGAGAACCTCCAACAGGTACAACTCTAGTTTGGCATTTGTGAAGGGACACACATGCACGGAAAGGTGTAGCATAAATGGCAGACAGTAACAACGGCAATCAAACGGATAAAATTAACCCTTGACTGGGCTGCCCACTTAATTCAACAATCTGTCTTGGCTTTTTTCTACAATTGGCCATGACTTCCACTTTTCCCACAACTATTCCCTCTTTTGTTAAATTCAAAAAAGAGAAAAAACATTCTTTACCATTTGCAATCACAAAATAGTCTAATATCTTCATTTTTTCAACATACGTAGCTATTACCCTCGAAAACTAAAACTTTTGAAATAGGAAAAGAGCCTTTAATCACATTCTTTACCATTTTCAATCATAAAATTGTCTAAAATCTTCATTTTTTCAACATACGTAGCTATTACCGTCGAAAACTAAAACTTTTGAAATAGGAAAAGAGCCTTTAATCACATTCTTTACCATTTGCAATCATAAAATAGTCTAAAATCTTCATTTTTTCAACTTACGTAGCTATTACCCTCGAAAACTAAAACTTTTGACATAGGAAAAGAGCCTTTAATCACATTCTTTACCATTTGCAATCATAAAATTGTCTAATATCTTCATTTTTTCAACATACGTAGCTATTACCCTCGAAAAT
>NW_027065109.1:0-23181 GCF_032884065.1 Artemia franciscana
TTGGAGCTGCAGTTGGCTCATCTGTGTGATGTAAAAAAAAAAGTAAGTAAGACGGCACTAGACCCTTAAGGTCCAAACCGGCGGTGCTGATCTCCTTTCATGGCCCTTCAGCCAGGAAGTGCAATGGGGAGCTGGGGGCCAATCATCCTGTGCTTTCACACACCCTTCCTGCTTACCTTCCCCAGATTTCTCCAGGCACCCATTTAGAGCTGGGTCGACTCTGGCTGAGCTTACAAAGTCACGCCACTGACCCCCGTCCCAAATTAAATAACTGGTCACAACTGGGATTAAACCCAAACCCCTTGGACACAGGATTCTCACGCCAGCGTGCCAACCACTCAGCCAGGACCATCTGTATAATGGATCTGAAAAAAGATGCAGAGACAAGATAGTTGTGTACGAAATTTGGTTAGTCTCACTCGAACAGAAATCAAGAGTTTTAGTGATCTTTTTAAGAGCTAAAATTGATCCAATGCCAACTGTACCCTCTTTCTTTTCGTTTTCGGCTTGAAGCACGTTGTGACCAAAAATGGCATCGTGACAAATCTCAAAGGAGTTTTATGCCGGTTTCAAATTATCTTTCATAAGAGAGACATATTTAACAAAGACAGAAAATATTTTTATTATATGGACATTTAAAATTTGTTTTAGACCGTCAAAAGCCTTTATTTTTCGATGACAAGCTTGAAAGTAAGATGGCAAGCTAAATTTTAAATTTCATTAAATGAACGAACAAGCGTTTTTAACTGAAAGTAAGGAGCAACATTAGAAATCCAAAACCAAAAGACATTACTCCGTATATGAACGAGGGTGCCACCCTCTTCAATACCTTGCTCTTTACGCTAAAGCTTTTGTCACTTTGAAAAAGCTTCCTATTCTAATTAAACGGCCCTTGTGTTTCAAAAGTGGCTCTTACAGAATTGGGACAAACACTCAAACTTTAGCGTAAAGAACAAGGTACTGAGAAGGTGGCAACCCCTTCACATACGGAATAATTTTTCTTCGTTTAGAGTTTTAATGCTGCTTCTTACTTTCAGTTAAAAAAAACTTATATTTAACTTTTGACCGTTTTTCAAATAATGCTGGTAAATCTGGCTCACCCTACATGAAAAATCCTATTTCTCCCTCATAGAAAACTGCTCTAGGATAGCCCTCGGATCATTCCTCGAAACATCTCCACCTCTAAAATCGAGTTGGCAAAGAGAAGGAGACGATTAAAAATAATTTCGTATAGAAATTCTGTCAAATCTCTACAGTTTCCGCTGTTAGGCTCCTACAAGGTAATTCGAACTTTCAGCTGTGTTGAAGAAAATAGCTATCTAAAAGCTTTCATCAGATAAATTTGAGGAAAAAAAGGCGTGGGAGCGGGGCTACTTGCCCTAAAATCGTTTTGGTCACTTAACTTTCTTCTGGAAAGAAAAATACAAAATTACACATTTTTGTATAAAGGAACTTAAAATTCTACGGCAGGGTTATCTGATACGCTGAAACTGATGGTGTGATTTTCATTAACAGTCCTTAACATTTAGGGAATGTTTCTCCCTTTTTTGAAAATCAAGCAAATTTTCTCAGGCAAACTTTATCTGGAAACTGCATAAAAAACCAATTCTTTTGGTGTATCTACTGATATCAGAATTCCGTTTTAAAGTTTTGGTTAGTACTGAGCCGAGTTGTTCTATACTTATCTGATACTACGATAACTGTTACCACGTTACAACTGTTACCAACTGTTCGTTACCACGAACAGTTGGATATTTTTTTCGGATGGAACCGAAAAAAAAAAAAGTAAATTCTTAATGTTACCACATGAACTAGTCATAGAAACTATGAAAAACGTTCATAGGAACAGAAATTGAAAGTGCTATTTTTGATAGTCGAAAGGGAGGAGAACCCTCCCACGCCCACAATTTTCCCAAACACATCCAATCAAAATTTTGAGATAGCCACTTTGTTCTATCTAAATAAAAGGTCCAAAAAAGATTCCCCCCCCCGAAGAGCCCTCAGGACAAGCGTTCCCAAAATGCATCTGATAGAAATTTTGAGATGGCTATGCGTTGTCGTAGAAACTTTGAAAAAGGCTCATTCGATTGGAAATTGAAAGGGCCAGTGCCCTTTTCAATAGTTCAAAGTGATTAGAGGGCAACTAACCCCTCTCCCCCGCCCTTCGTTTCCCCAGACACTCCCAATTGAAATTTTGAGATAGCCATTTCACTCAACATAATTTAAAGCTCCGGAAGTTATATCTTTGAGTATGACAGCCCCTCCCCCAAGACCCTTCAGGGCAAGGGTTGTAAGCTATAACCTGGGGAATATTATATATATATATATATATATATATATATATATATATATATATATATATATATATATATATATATATATATATATATATATATAGAGAGAGAGAGAGAGAGAGAGAGAAAGAGAGAAAGGGTGATTGTATAAACTTTAGAGGGGGCTCTAAAGCTCCGGAAGTTATATCTTTGAGTATGACAGCCCCTCCCCCAAGACCCTTCAGGGCAAGGGTTGTAAGCTATGCCCTGGGAGAATATTATATATATATATATATATATATATATATATATATATATATATATATATACATATATATATATATATATATATATATATATATATATATATATATATATATATATATATAGAGAGAGAGAGAGAGAGAGAGAGAGAGAGAGAGAGAGAAAGAGAGAAAGGGTGATTGTATAAAATTTAGAGGGGGCTCAGTGGATTGGTAATCAGACATTCTAGTGCCCCGTTTCAGATTCAAAGTGATCGGGGGATGGATACCCCTCCACACCTCGTAGTTCCTCGAAATGCATCTGAGAGAAATTCTGAGATGGTCATTTGTTGCAGAAGAAACTTCGAAAAGAGGTCATTCAACTAGAAACTGAAAAGGTTAATGCCCTTTTTAATAGTCGAAAGTGTTTGAAGGGCAATGAACCCCCCTCCCACGCCCACATTTCCCCAAAAACATCCAACCAAATTTTTGAGATAGCCAATTTGTTCAACGTAATTGAAAGGTCTATAAATTATGTCTTTGAGGATGATATACCCCCCCCCCCCTCAGCCCACAGGGCAAGGGATGTAAATTATGCCCTGGGGAATAGAAGGTTTATATGGAAAGGATAATCGTAAAAACTTCGGAGGGAGACTCATTGGATTGATAATTAAAAGTTCTAGTGTCCTTTTTAAAGTTAAAAGTGATCGAAGGGGGGGATACCCACCCCCTACATCTTCGTACTTTAACGATACCGATCGTATTTTCAAGGTTTGTAAATTATGCCCTAGGGGCATTTAGGGTTTTATAGACAGCGGAAAAGCGCTGCCTAAGTTAAGATCGATGTGGGCATAATGTATTATTTAATTTTCTTTTTCGGTTTTTGACCCGGGCACTTCGTATCGAAGGATTTGTGGAATAAATTTCGAAAAGGCCTCATGTGGTCGGAAATTGAATTGGCTAATGTCCTTTTTAATAGTTCAAAGTAGTTGGAGAGCAGCTAACCCTCCTCCCACGCCCACCATTTCCCAAAACATATCGCTCTGAAAAGAGAGCTCACAACACATGTTGAAATGAGATTCCTCCAGAATTTCTACGATTGCTTGTTTGATACACTAGCAAAAAAATAATAATAAAAAACCATGTAACATCAGAAATTTTGCATTTCTTAGTTAGGGACTTGGAAATTCTGCTTAGAGAATATTAGGAGTCCAGAATTAGACAGTGCAGTTTCCACTAAGATTGGGTCGATTTCGATTGGGCAGGGGGCTTTTCTTATAAAATAATAAAAGTTTGCACATTCTGCTAACTTTTAACGGGTACCATTAAGCTTAATAAATTTGACAGTGTTTAGAATCACCGTAAAGTAAATATTCTAGGATCTATATGTTGCTACCATACATGCTTAATTTTTGTTTCTTTAGATTTTCCATTACTATTGACACCGATGGTTCTTTATTTACAGGTCGTTAACAAATGTGAAAATGCCGAAAAAACAGCAAAGTATTCTCGAACTTTGGAGCAAAAAAACGAATTAGTTTCTTCCATGCTGCCCTCAATTTCAAGGAGTCATCAGAAGAAACACTTTTTCATTAAATTTAAATGATCAATTCTAGTGTAAACGAATATTTTTGCAGGAAAATACTCGGAAAATGCCTCATTTGTGATTATGCTTGCTAGAGGATGCTGTGTGTCAGCCATTGAGCGTAATAGGATGGGAATTGTCATGGAACATTGCAATCCAGCAATGAAATGGCAAGTGCTGTTCAAATAAATACAATGATCTTCTTTAGTTTATAAATTATTTTGAGGGTAAATGCTAGAAAAGCCCTTATGTGTGATAATGTGCATTTGAAGGGTGTCATCAGGAGTGGTAAATTGTGCCACACTGGCCTCAAATGTTAGGAGTCATCAAAGGAACGCTAATGTGGGTTTTTATGGCGCTTGGTATTAACCAAGTGACATATAGCAATCGCAAATTCTGTCGGTCTGTCTGTCGGTCCCGGTTTTGCTACTTTAGGGACTTCCAGGTAAGCTAGGACGATGAAATTTGTCAGGCGTATCAGGGACCGGACAAGATTAAATTAAAAATAGTCGTTTTCCCGATTTGACCATCTGGGGGGGGGGGAGAGTGGGGGCCCGTTAATTCGGAAGAAATAGAAAAAATGAAGTGTTTTTAACTTACGAACGGTTGATCAGATCTTATTGAAATTTGATGTTTGGAAGGATATCGTGTCTCAGAGCTGTTATTTCAAATCCCGATTGGATCTAGTGACACTGGGAGGGATTTGGGAGGGGAAAACCAAAAATCTTGGAAAACACTTAGAGTGGAGGGATCGGGATGAAACTTGGTGGGAAAAACAAGCACAAGTCCTGGATACATGATTGGCATAACCGGAACGGATCCGCTCTCTTTGGGGTAGTTGGGGGGGTTAATTCTGAAAAATTAGAAAAAATGAGGTATTTTTAACTTACGAACAGGTGATCAGATCTCAATGAAATTTAATATTTAGAAGGATATCGTGTCTCAAAGCTCTTATTTTAAATCCCGACCGGATCTGGTGACATTGGGGGAGTTTGGGGTGGGGAACCTAATATCATGGAAAACGCTTAGATTGGAGGGATCGGGATGAAACTTGGTAGGAAAAATAAGCAGAAGTCTTAGATACGTAATTTACATGATTGGAACAGATCCGCTCTATAGGGGGGGGGGGGGAATAATTCTGAAAAATTAGAAAAAATGACGTATTTTAAATTACGAAGGAGTGATCAGATCTTCATGAAACATCATATTTAGAAGGACCTCGTAACTCAGATCTCTCATTTTAAATCTCAACCAGATCCAGAGTCATTGGGGGGGGCAGTTGGGGGGCGGAAATCTTGGAAAATACTTAAAGCGGAGAGATCAGGATGAAACTGGACGGGAAGAATAGAAACCTGTCTAAGATCCATGACTGACATAACCGGATCGGAATTGCTCTCTTTGGTGGAGTTGGGGGGAGGGGTAATTTGGAAATTTGGTAATTTGGTAATTTGGAACAATGAGGTATTTTTAACTTCCAAAAGGGTGACCAGATCTTAATCAAATTTGATATTTAGAAGGATCTTGTGCTTTAAAGCTCTAATTTTAAATTCCGACCAGATCCTTTGACATTGGGGTGAGTTGGAGGGGGAAACCGGAATTCTTGGAAAACGTGAAAATTGGGGTATTTTTATTTACGAATAGGTGATCGGATCTTAATGAAATTCGATATTTAGAAGGAATTCATGTCTCAGAGCTCTTATTTCAATTCCCGACCAGATTTTTTGACACTGGGAGGAGTTAGAGGGGGGAATCTTGGAAAACACTTGGAGTGGAGCAATCGGGATGAAGCTTGGTGGATAGAATAAGCAAATGTCCTTGATACGTGATTTACGTAACCGTACCGGATTTGCTCTCTTTGGGGGAGTTGGGGGAGGGGTTCAGTGATTTGGCGACTTTGGTGCTTCTGGATGTGCTAGGACGATGAAAATTGGTAGGCGTATTAGGGAGCTGCACAAATTGATTTGATAAAGTCATTTTCCCAGGTTCGACCATCTGGGGGGCTAAAGGGAGAGGAAAAATTAGAAAAAATTAGGTATTTATAAGTTACGAGTGGGTGATCGGATCTTGATATTTAGAAGGACATCGTGACTCAGAGCTCTTATTTTAAATCCTGACCGGCATTAAGCCTCTGATTTTCTTTATAAATCAATCTATTGATTCTTAGAATTTTGTTAGAGCTCATACCATATGATCTCTTGGCTCTTAACTCTTCTTGCCTCGTCACAAGTGCCATATGAGCTCTTAACTCTTGTTTCATTAAGTTTAGACGATCAATTCTTGTGTAAACGAATATTTTTAAAGGAAATTGCTCGAAAAAATGTCATATGTGGAATAATGCTTGCTAGAGGGTGTCGCTTGCTAGAGGGTGTCGGTTCGTTACCACGAACTGTTTGATACCTACCTACTCACTACTCCTTACTCCTTAAAAACAGTTCGTTACCATGAACTGTTTGATAGTGACCTGTAGTAGTTATACGCTTGGAATATTATTTGACTTTATTTCTGTTTATTCTTGGATTAATAGGACTCTTTTAAGCAAAACAAAACTTTTAACAAAGAGGCAATCGAAATCAAACGAAACTTAAATAATAACACATCCCTAAATAGAGACTTGGGGGAATACACACTCAACCCTATGTACACAAAATTAATTATAGAAAATAATCTAATTCAAAATAAAACAAAAATAGGAACGAACAAAAACAAGCCCAATATCAAAAGAACTATCAGATTAGCTGCAGGGAAGGAAAATATCGCAATAAGAAATCATTCCAATTTTTAATAAATACAGTTAGTGAAATGAATGAACCTTTTTATCTTGTAAAATGTTATTTTTATCAGACAGTCTTGGCTGAACTTTCAAACAGTTCGTGGTAACGAACTGTAGTAAGGAGCGACCCGGCTCAAAAGTAAACGAAACTCTAAAAAACGGAATTTCGATGCTAAGAGGTATATCAAAAGAATCAGATTTTTATGCTGATTATATAATTTTTATGCAAATTTTATGCTGATATATAAATTTATCAAATTTAGTCTTTGTCATCAAAAGTTACGAGCCTGAGAAAATTTGCCTTATTTTAGAAAATAGGGAGAAACACCCCCTTAAAGTAATCGAATCGTAACGAAAATCACACCATCGCATTCAGCGTATCAGAAAAACCTATAGAAAAAAATTCAAGGTCCAATCTAAAAAAATGTGGGATTTCGTATTTTTTGCCAGAAGACTAATCACGGGTGCGTGTTTATTTGTTTGTTTGTTTTGTTTTTTTTTTTTCCCAGGGGTCATCGTATCGACCAAGTGGTCCTAGAGTGTTGCAAGAGGGCTCATTCTAACGGAAATGAAAAGTTCTAGTGCCCTTTTTAAGGGACTGAAAAAATTGGAGGGCACCTAGGCCTCCTCCCACGCTCAATTTTTCCAAAAGTCAACGGATCAAAATTTTGAGATAGCCATTTTGTTCCGCATAGTCGAAAACCATGAGAACTATGTCTTTAGGGATGACTTACCACCCGCAGTCCCTGGGGGAGGGGCTGCAAGTTACTAACTTTGACCAATGTTTACATACAGTAATGGTTATTGGGAAGTGTACCGACGTTTTCAGGTTTTTTTTTTGTTTGGGTGTGGGGTTTAGGGGAGGGAGCTATATGGGAGGATCTTTCCTTGGAGGAATATTTCATGGGGGAAGAGAAATTCAATGAAAAGGGCGCAGGATTTTCTAGCATTACTATTAAAAAAAAAACAATGAAAATATAAACATGAAAAAGTTTTTTTCAATTGAAAATAAGGAGAAGCATTAAAACTTAAAACGAACAGAGATTATTACGCATATAAGGTGTTCTAAAAATACTTTAGCATAAAGAGCGAGGTATTTAGAAGGAGATTCGCTCTTTATGCTAAATTATTTTTAGTAATTTCAACTATTTATTCTACGGCCTTTCTGATTCAGGGGCCATTCTTAAAGAATTGGGACAAAACTTAAGATTTAGTGTGAAGAGCGAGGTATTAACGAGGAGACAAACCCCCTCATATATATAATCAAAAATATAAGAATACAAAAGTTTGTTACGTAAGTTAGTTCTTTAGTTACGTATATTTTTTACTAATAAAAACGTTCGTTAAAAATTAGAAGTTCTAGTTGCCTTTATAAGTAACCGAAAAATTGGAGGGCAACTAGGCCTCCTCCCCCACCCCTTATTTTTTTAAATCGTCTGATCAAAACTAAGAGAAAGCCATTTAGCCGAAAAAAGAATTAATATGCAAATTTCATTTTAATAATTTATGTACGGAGAGTCAAAATCAGACATTCATTAATTCAAAAACTTTCAGAAATTAAATAAAAAAAAACAAGTTTTTTGAAATGAAAGTAAGGAGCGACATTAGAACTTAAAACAAACAGAAATTACTCCTTATCTGAAAGGGGCTTTTCCTCCTCGTACCCCGCTCTTTGCGCTAAAGTTTGATTCTTTCTCGGAACTCTACTTTTTAAAACAATAAAAACATTTAGCGTAAAGAGCGGGATGTTGAGGAGGAAAAGCCCCTTTCATATAAGGAGTAATTTCTGTTCGTTTTAAGTTCTAATGTCGCTCCTTACTTTCATTTCAAAAAACTTGTTTTTTTTATTTAATTCGTTAAGAAGTAATGATGCCAAGGCTATTTTAAAATAAAAAATGGATTTTTAACTGAGAACTTTTATTGTAAGTGTTTTATTGTTTTCTATTTTTTCTTTGCTAAAGACGGCCCTTAGATATAGGGCCAAAATATTCAAATAGGTTTTCTTGGTTCACTGTCTTGGGAAAAAAAGTCCTCATTATTCTCTCTTTTGTTGTTGTATTTTGAAAAACTTGTTTTGTGGAAAAAGTTTTTTATATTAATTTCTGTTTTTTTTTATTGACATAGTCTTTTTCATAAAAAAAAAATGGTATTTTGCATCTTTTCAGGGTTTTTTCTATAGCAATCCACAGTATGGGTTGCAATTTGTGTGACCGTGGATCTTGGAGAGAGAGAAAGAGAGAGAGAGAGAGAGAGAGAGAGAGAGAGAGAGAGAGAGAGAGACAGACAGAGAGAGAAAGAGGGAGGGAGGCTGATTGGTCTTGGCTTATCTGACCTATTCTAATACTGTCCACTCATATATTGGAGAAGCGGGAGAAATTTTTCAGTGCACACAAATTTTATGAAGAGAATTGATAGCAGTGGAAGAGTTTGTACAAAGTAAAATATTTCGGCGGATACAATTCCTTACCTATGTGTCCGATTGGTTCAAAAAGGAATTTCATCAGACAATAGCTGTAAAAAGCACATATACGTTCTGACTAGTATCGTTGTTAAGTACAGTGAAAGCTCCTCAAAGTCTTCTCACAAAAAACTCCCTGAAGTGGTACTCCCCTCAAATTTGTGTCGAACAAAGAAAAACTTAGGAATGGTTAAATATGCATTAAGCACCAAAATGTCTGTATCAGATTAACGACGCTTCTTGACTACTAAGGTACCTGCGTCGGCCCTGCAGGGCATTGCTGCAGCATTATTCGATCTCTGGGTCCCGTATTACCAAGCTAAGGTCAAACACACTGCGCCACCACAGGACCACCAAAATGTCTTCTTTCTAATTTCGAATGTTTCAAGTATATTTTGCGCAAAAAATAGTAACATATATCAAGTTAGTTTAGTATACATAGCTATCATTTTATTTTCTTTAGTGTTTTTTCTTCGTTAAATTTTTATTTATCTTTATTTCCAAACTTCCAATTACGCAATTGATAACAACTTTCTTGTTTAGTAGCATGCTACTAGGTGTAGTTTCTCTTTATGTTCCAGTCAGTGTGGGCTTTAAAATTCGTGTATCTAAGAAATTGATTAATATTAAGTAAATTTTCTTAGAATGATCCACTTGAGTACAGCATATTAGGAAGAAAGCATACTCATGTAACAATCAGATTGCACCAATTTTCCAAGAACGATTATTTCTACGATTTGGAAGATGAAATTGGTTAAAACCGTAATGGACAGTTATTATATTCTCTTAATGCAAGTTTTGTTATAGATTTGTTAGACCGATCGGGAAGTTCTAATTTGCAGAAAAAGATTGATGGTGGCCTTCAAGAAGAAGAAGAAGGATGGGATCCTGAGGAATCGTCCACAGACTCTTTTGGGTACTGGCCTAACTGACCGTATTTTAAAGAGTAAGCTAAACAAAAAATGTGGTTCTATCCCGCTTTCTTCGTCTATAATGAGAGAAAAACCGAGATGGCTGAGCCATATTCTATGAATGAAGGATAATTGACAAAGGCCTCTATCAAGGAAACAGATTGCCAAAGATTGTTCTTTTCGGCCAATCATCTAGGGTTAAACAAAAAGCAGGTCGTCCCCACAGTATGTGGGAGGAGGTCGTGAGGAAGGAATTCGGGAAATTGGGACTTCCTGATAGGGCCTAAGGAGGAAGCCTTTAAATAGATTGTTATGGAGGAGGAACGTTCGTAGCTATGATGGACTCAAGCGGCTTGGTGCTGCAAAGAATTATTAGTAATAGTAGTTTAGACTATAAATTCTATTAACCACCACACCAAAGAGAATGTGCTATATTGAGAAAAAAGCTTCCACAAAAAAAATAATTTTACGAGAGAAAAAAAACTTAAATTACTTGATTATGCGTCTAGGTTTACAGCCTTCTTCAAAAAACACTTCATGAAATAAAAATTTCTGGAATCGGCTATTCATACATAGAAATTATATGCGTAAAGAAAATAATAAATGTTTGCAATAAGTACTGTGTTAATCACTGCAGGATATAGTTATAATCAGCAATCTATAAACCACGGGAAATTACGTCCTATAAGGAATTAAAATATTGCTCCCCCCAAAAATGAAATTTTATATTTTATCGCAGGTAATATGTAAAAGAAAAAAGAAAATACTTCTTCTAAAAAAATCCTTGAAAATCCATGAAGTCTCTAAAGGGTCTTACATGCAGTGTCCTTTTCATAGCAAGCATGGTTAAAGTAGTTGGTGCAACTTGTTGAAAAGCAAATTACAGTCCGTGACCAAAAGTTTCAAAAAGTATCTAGGGAGAAAATCATCATTTAAAGTTAATTTAGGGTTTAAACTCAAAACGATCAGAAGCTCAGATGAATAGGGCTAATGTCCCCAAACCTTTTCAAAACCAGCACATTATTTGCACTTTACTAAAAAAAAAATCCTTATTTCGGGATGATTGATTCTATTTCTCAAAGTATAAAAAAAGAAATAAAACCAAAAACACCATCATTACCTGAAAACATGAATATATATATATATATATATATATATATATATATATATATATATATATATATATATATATATATATATATATATATATATACTAGCTGTTGGTGTGGCACTTATCGCCACACCAACACCTAGTTGGTGGGGGCGCTTCGCGCACACCCCTCCAAGAAACCCCCACCCCCCCCGCGCGCGTAAGTCATTACGTGCCGTATTAGTTACGCGCCATTGTAGTTGTGTAATAGATTGTCAGGTTTACCGACTCTTCAACATACAACATATAACTGTCCATGGGAAAAACAATCCGTATTCAGATCTATACCGCATTTTTCTAATGATTGCCCTTGAGCTTCGTTGATGGTGATTGCTAATCGAATATTCCCTTTGTCCCCTTTGTCATTTATATATCCCCCCTGTTCCCCTGGCGTCCCCGTTGTAGTTGTGTACCTGTGTCCCGGTCGTCATTTATATTCCCTGTGTCCCGGTGTCCCTGGCGTCAATTGTGTCCCGGTGTCCCGGTCTGTAATTTCTTTTTGAGTGTCCTGGTGGTCATTTATATTCCCCGTGTCCCGGTGTCCCGGTCGTCATTTGTGTCCCGGTGTCCCGGTCTGTAACGTCATCTTATAATGACATCATATACAAAGCCTTATATACTTATAATGACGTCATATTCAAACCCTCTTTTTACAAAAAAACATACAAAAAAACAACAAATATAAATACAACTTATCTATATATATATATATATATATATATATATATATATATATATATATATATATATATATATATATATATATATATATATATATATATATGTATATATATATATATATATATATAAGGATTGAGCTGTATGTCGTCATGAGGTTGTTTGTCGACTGACGTCATGTTTGTCGACTAACGAAATTACAGACCGGGACACCGGGACACAAATGATGACCGGGACACTCAAAGAGAAATTAAAGACTGGGACACCGGGACATAAATAACGACCGGGACACAGGGAATATAAATGACAACCGAGACACAGGGACACCACTACAACGGGGACGCCGGGGGGCACAGGAGGATATATAAATGACGACGGGGACACAGGGAATGTTCGATTAGCAATCACCATCAACAAAGATATAAATATATATATATATATATATATATATATATATATATATATATATTTTTCATGTTTCAAAGAACATGAAAATACTGATATGATGTGTACCATAATTTCAATCTCGGTTGGTAGATCTAGCGGTTATACCAACTCGTGCAGTGATTTTACGGACGGTGCCACCATTCTCTGTTCGGTTAAATAAAGAACATGAAAATACGAATATGAAATTTAATGAAATCTCAGTCTAGTATGTTTCCTTGATTTACGGACGGTGCCATAATTTTTCGTTCGGTTAAATAAAGAACATGAAAATACTGATATGATGTGTACCGTAATTTCAATCTCGGTTGGTAAATCTAGCACCATTCTCTGTTCTGGTAAATGAAGAATATGACAATAATGACGTTGCGTCTACCAAAACCTCAATCTTGGTCGGTTAATGCAACTGTTCTACCCGCACATGCCCTGATTTTACGGATATACCCACAATTTTTCATTTGGTTAAATGAAGAATATGGAACATAGTAAAGCTTATCGTGTAGAAATTTTTCATAGGCAGTTTTGCTCTTTCTTTTTTCCTAATATATTGGTCAGTTCTTTACTAGGTCACCATGTCGTTGTTTATACACTTCTTATGGGAAAAAGAGCTTAGCAGTGATTCTTCCTCAGATAATATGATTCTGTAGGTTTAATCGCGATCCCAAGTTTCACATTAGAAATGGACATTATGTTAATTAGTGGTGAAAACAGTCGGTATAAATGATCAGCCAGTTGGCAAAAGGAATCACTCCCCCCCCAAGCATTTTGGCTAGTATCGCCCCTGACAAGTACCAGTATCATATTAGTAGTAGTGGTTGTATTAGTAGTAGGGCTGTATTAGTAGTAGCAATAGGAACACTAGTAGAAGTAGCATTACCAACAGTAGTAGCACGTACATATTGGCTTTCGGTTAGTTCAACATCCCCCTCATCTTGTCATTGTTTTTCTAACTCGATGAAATAAGCTGTTCCTAAGAAATTGCTTATGCACCCGTTTGACAATCTGTATGCAAATGGTATTTTTTGATTTAGTTTCACTTTCCCCTCAACATTTCCTCCAATTTTAACCTCAATACTCTCACCCTTAGAAGTAGTTGCTACAGAAGAAGTACTTGTATTAGCAGCAGGAGTATTAGTAGTAGTAATAGTAGTGGCAGCAGTGTGCAAATATTGCGTTTTCGGTCATTTGATAACCCCCTTCATCATTCCTGAGAGTTTCAAATTAATGTACTCAATCATTCCTGAGTAACGCCTTTTTTGACAGCCCGTATGCACATTGCGTGTTTTGATTTAATTCAACATTCCCCTCAACATTTTCTGAAAGGCTCACCTGAATGCCCTTCATCCTTTTCGATGTTAAAGGTCAAACACGCCCACATTTCTCAATAAAAAATACTATATGCAAAAATGGGGGAAGTAGATAACTAACTGCCCTTTACATAATCCTTGGACCTTTCAACTATGATGATCAAAACGGCTATTTCAAAATTTTATTTGATGATCTAGGGGAATTTAAGAGCTTTGGAGGAGGACTGGTTGTCCTCCAATGACTTTTGGCTTTTTTTTCACCTCTAATGCGTCAAAAACGTTTGCTATTTTTTGCTATTTTATTTTTTGCTATATTTACGTTTGCTATTTTTCGTCAAAAATGTTGCACAAGGACAATTGGAAAGGAAAAAAGGTCTTTTCAAAAAATTTCAAAAATCAAAGAGCATATTCATGCAGATATATCCTAAATTTAATAAGAAAATAATTGAAAGTAAGGAGCAACCTTAAAACTCAAAACGAACAAAAATGGCCCAAAATCTTTTTATATCCCTCTCCATAAAAGTACCTACTGACCAACATCCTAATAAATCATATGTACCTTTACTGTGCGTCTATAGCCGTTAGTTATATCCGACAAACCTTCTATTACAATCGTATTTTCTATGGATTGCAAGTATAGCTGAGAAGGAGTGTTATACCAATGCGTCAGTGTGGTCCTTAAGACTGGTAGGTAAATAAATACACTTTTAATATTTCTCAGAATATTTCTCAGCTGAGAAGGAGTGTTATAACAATGCGTCAGTGTGGTCCTTAAGACTGGTAGGTAATAAATGCACTTTTAATATTTCTCAGAATATTTCTTAGCTGAGAAGGAGTGTTATAACAATGCGTCAGTGTGGTCCTTAAGACTGGTAGGTAAATAAATACACTTTTAATATTTCTCAGAATATTTCTCAGCTGAGAAGGAGTGTTATAACAATGCGTCAGTGTGGTCCTTAAGACTGGTAGGTAAATAAATACACTTTTAATATTTCTCAGCTGAGAAGGAGTGTTATAACAATGCGTCAGTGTGGTCCTTAGGACTGGTAGGTAAATAAATACACTTTTAATATTTCTCAGAATTTTCGCTCCTTAACGTTTCCTCTCTGCAGGAGCTAAAATTGTTATTTTTGTATTGTTGTGGATAGTAGCTTCGGGGTTCTCCTAGATTTTAAGCTTCATTGCATAACTTTGATCAAGATGCCCCCCTTTTTTTAAGTTCAGCATATTTTTTGATTCTAAGGGCTTTTGACGTGCAACTCTAAAACCAGTGAATTCTTTACGCATGGAAGTAGCATAAATAGAATATTTTGTTGATGCAAATAAAGTAATCCAAGCGGCCCCTTTAAGAGATTTGGTTTCAATTGACAAGTTCCACTTTTTATTAATGTTTTTTTCTGCAAACGGCTTGATCCTTTTTTTTAACATGAGGGAGGCGGCAACACCGTCTTCCCTCCATTTCTATTTTTTTTTCTTTTTGTTTGTTCCTTGATCCCTGTGTCTTGATTATTCTATTAAAGGTGCACCCCTTAACATACTTTTAGGAGAACCTTTTAAATAGTTATTGGAAGAAATAATTTTTACAGCAGAACGTCACCTCAACCCCCTCTCTTTCTTCCCAGGTGAGTATATGTCTGTAACCTTTTATACTGCGCATCCAAGAGGACTACAATAAAAGGGGAGTTGTTACCACGTGACACCCATATTTCAGGCTTAGTCAAAGAATGTTCCCCAGAGGAAAAAATAAGTATCTCCTTTCTGTTTATATTTATCTGAATGCTCAATAGTCAGTGAAAGATTTGGGATTTAAAATCGTCGTCTAGTGATCTCTCTTATTATTGTTTGTCCCAGCGGTTTTTCTGTCGGAATGGATAGTTAAAACTTACTATTTTAAGCATCCTTATGCTTTTCTCACATGACTAGTGGGACTATCGTGCCTCACTCATAAGACTTACGTGCATCATGACGAGAATTTAGAGCCTCACGTGCCTCATAATTCACAAACTGGTATCAATTGCCTAAGTCCAGTTGTATCCTATATACAAAGTCTGATGCCACTTATTCTCAGTTTCCTGAGACTTTCAATATATTGACACTTAGAGATTCAGTCTCTAACAAGGTGGAAATATAATTTACCAGAAAATATTGTAATGGATTGGTCTTATACCTTTCACATGGTTGGCTTTATCGTCAAGCTCAAGCTAATTTTAAGCTGTCCAGACAGTGGGGCAAACGACAAATTTGTAATTTTTTTTTTTTTTTTTGTATCATCGAATGTGTAGTTGTTACGATGTACGCCCGATATTGATGAATGTCGGCATTCACCAGTGAACGTCCAAAATAGTGCTTTTTTCTCCTTGGATTTAGTCAGCTTTGTCAGTAAACATTTTCAGATTAATGCGAGGTTCGTTCATCACAGGTTAGGTTAGATTAGGTTTGGTTACGTTAAGTTAGCTTAGGTTAGGCTTTTAATCCATTTCTGATATTTACAACCAAATTTAGCCTAGCCTAAACAAACATAATATAACCAAACACAACTTTAACTTTTACCACCATTTTACCACTCTCTCTGTCTATTCCCCCTCTCTCTTTCTCTCTCTCTCTCCCCTCTTTCTCTCTTTCAATCTGTGCCTGTGGGTCTGAGCAGGTGTTTGCGTGTCTAAGTGTCTATTTTGTGTGTTTGTTTGTCTGACTGTGTGTTTGAATGTGTTTTTGTCTCTTGGTCTCTCTCTCTGCCTGTGTGTCTGAGCGGCTGTTTGCTACTCTCTCTCTCTCTCTCTCTGTCTGTGCCTTTGTCTCTGAGAGGGTATTTGATTGCCTCTGTGTCTGTCTTCATGTGTTTTCGTATCTGACTCTGAGCGTTTGTATGTGTTTTTCTCTCTCCCTCTCTCCCTCTCTCTCTCTCTCTCTCTCTCTCCTCTCTCTCTCTCCTCTCTCTCTCTCTCTCTCTCTCTCTCTCTCTCTCTCTCTCTCTCCCTCTCTGGGCAAAGTGATCAGGTTCGGTGGGCTTTTTGTGAACGTGCGATTGGAAACTGGGAGGAGGAGGGATAGCCTCTACACGAACATTGAAAACACTTCGAAACATGTGTTTTTGTTGAAAGAGTTAATTTGGGAAACATTCCAGTGAAATCTACTTTAACTAGATGCTACGGCATTTGTGAGTGATACATGCGACTATGTTCCTGTGTGTCAAAAAGAAAAAAAAAATTATTCCCCTAAAAAAAATCTAAGCACCAAAATATCTAAGTCTCTGAAAAAAATTAAAACTTCGTAGTTAAAAAATGGGGCCCTGAAAGGGGACATGGGATCCTGGACGGCAATCTGGAGACCCAAACTCTTGCACAAGCCCCGGTAATGGAAAAACCATGTGTCAGAAAACCACATCACAAAAAAAATCTAGTCAGTCGTACTCATTACAATTTTTAGAGGTAGAAACAACTTTAATTGATAACAAAAAGAATATGTCGGTCCAGCAATTATACCAAATCCTTGCGGTATGCACATTCTTTGAATAGTGTCAAAAAAGACACCCAGAAACACATCAGTTATAGCATTTATCATATATTCAACTTTAATTGAGAAATCGATTACATAATTAACATGCTACGATATATTGACGAAAAACATCTGTTGGCTAGCGTCCCTGAGACAATACATTGAGTGCATAGAATATATATATAAGAACACAATACCATTGATGACCTTTTGGCTCAATCATGTAAAGTGTTGTTCTTTTATTATACTAAATAATAGATCTAACGTTCGATTCCTACATCAGATACAAATTTCATAGAATTTGTGGAAAACTGCTTAGAAGCTAAAAATGTTATTGCCTTGGCTGTTACCTCAAAATACCAGATGTGAAGGCATTCATAGAACGTATTGTATTTTTTCACCGACAACATGAATGCTTACGCAATACCAGATAACGCATCGTTCTTGAAATTCTCAGAAACTGGGATGCATATTCTTCGAATGATACCATAAAAAGGTTTTAGCGACTCCAATAGTACATCGGGGTGAGGTTCTGCTAGTACCCATCTATAGAATACTACTCTCATATGTATACTAATCTGACAATGCAAATTCATTTGTATTGTTTTCAGTAGAGTGCGAATTATGTTCAATAGAGTACGAATTATCTTCTGACAATGAGAAGGCATAGGGGTTGTTAGCACTAATCATTTTAATTTCTGCTCATTTTGAGTTTGACTTGGTTATTTGTTCTAATTTGTGTTCGCATTGGGTTTTATTCATTTATTCATGCTGATTTGTGGTAGTTTTATGTTTGGTATATTATGTCATTATATTTTTGCTCATTTTTGGTTTAATGGAGTTATTTACTTTTCCTTGAAAAATTTATTTTGATGAAAAAGTTTGTTTTTCAATTAATTACTCTAATAACCCATTTTTCTTCTCAAACTACTGTCCTAACTACGCTACGCTTAGCTTCTAAGATCTTAACAGATCTCAAGGGTAATCCAAATGGTACCAGACAAATATTAGGAAGCTTCTTTATATAAAAGGATCCCTAATATTTCTAATAATAGGAGCTTACTTCACTGAAAGCTCCTTTCAGATCTACAAAAGCTGTATACCGCCTTTGTATTCCCCCTCAACTATATATATTATATCCCTCTACTATTTTATCAAATCACTTAAATTGAAAACCAGGTCCACTGTGCTATGTTCCTTCCTACCTGCCTTAATATTTGTCATTTTCTTCTACGACTAACCATTTATCTAACCTTGGTGAACAGCTTTACTGATACTATACCCTACCCATACAAACACACCTGAGGTTCTCATGTATTAGCCTATTTATTTATTTATTATACAGAGGCACAAAGATAGATCTTGACAATCCCAAAGGCCATAAGGATTGACTAAAAACACTGAAATAATAGGCTTATAATTGACCTAATCCACACTTTACTCCACTTAATTAATTTTATTTAATTTTCGTCTACTCGTTTTCCTACCGTGATCCTTTCGTGTGCCATCATTTTCTTCTATACCCCTTCATTGATATCTTCGCGTCCCTTCATTTTCTGAATTTCGTTCCTTATTTTTACTCTCGTTTACCTCCATAAATTACCTTTGAGTCCTTTCTGTAATTTAATTAAAAAAACAAAAAAAAAACAAAAACAAAAACAGTTTTTTATCTCAACTGACAGTAAAGAGCAACATTAAAACTTAAATCGAATGGGAATTACTCCGTATATGAGGGAGGATGCCTTCTTATCAATTTCCCCTCCTCTTTACACTAACTTCTTAAGGTTCTTAAAAAGTAATTTTGTTTCTAATTCAATGCCCTTTGCATTTGAGCAGTCTTTCTTAGAGAATTTTTAGAAAAAGTCAAACTTTAGCAAGAGAAAGAGCAAAAGACAAAAGAGCAAGAGTTAAAGACTGTGCAGCCTCACCCCCCCCCCTCACGTAAGGAATAATGCCGTTTGGTTTTTACTTTTAATGTTACTCTGTATTTCAAGTTGAAAAAATGATACCACGAAATCTCTTCCTCCCCCGTGTAAAATTTCCCAGGGAAATTTTCCCTGGAAGCTTTCCTTCCCAAGGAAAATTTACCTCGTGAGCCCCTCCCCCAAAAGAAACTCCATCCGAAAACATTGATCTATATTTCCCAATACTAAATGCTATATATCAACAATGGGTAAATTTTGTAACTTACATTCCTTTCCTTAGGAACTATGGGAGATCATGTCATCCCCAAAGGCATATTTAGCGTACTTTTCGACTATACCCAATCAAATGGTTATCTCTTATTCTGACCTTAATAATCCCACGTTGGAAATTGTTTCAAGAGGTTTTATATTTCCATTTCTCAGAGACAAAAATAGTTGAATCTTAAAATTTTTAATGTCAAAAGCGTTTTGCTTACTTTCAAGACTAGAAAAACCCTCTTTATAAATAAATATTCGATCAGTTTTTTTCGTTCCTCAGCCAAGTCTATTTTGCATGAAATACCGCTTTTTGAATTACCACAGTTACTATTGAGCTGGCGATATTTTTCACTAAGTGAAGTGAAACCACTGGAACATTTTTGGTAATTAAGCAACCAGTGATTTCTCTCCCCTCCCCCCCAAGATGTTGCTTATTGACCCCCCCCCCCCTGTTTCATTGCCTCTCCCAGATTTTGCTCTAGATCCACATCTGTAAGGTATCAGTCATAGTCATTATTAATAGACAATTTAGCCAATATACACGTAACTTTCTGGGAGAAAAAATACACAGAAGCTTATTGAAAAAACTACCCTGTGGTAAAACAATCAAAATACATCCTTTATGACACAAAAGGTCCGATTTTGAATGTTTTAGTGTTTTTTTTCTAATTAAAATCAAGTAGCTGTTGGCATCAAGCCATTGCTAATTTTAGAAAAGCAGGACAGATAGTCCGAGTGAGTGAGAGGCAAATCTGATATAAGCCCTTTTTAGGATTGTATAAAAATGATGCTAGTTTATTTGTTGATAGATAAGTATGTCTATCATCCGTCCGTATGTCATTCCTAGGGCAGAACTAAGGTACATAGTCATAGAACTAAGGGGTGAAAGATTGAATTAATTTTGGGTTGTATGCAAAGTCTGGGACTAAATTTGCTTGGACTCACAGGGGAACATGTGAAACCTAAGCCTAATAGGCTTGGCCACTTGTAGTCTAAAGGTGGAAAAAAAACTGCCCTGCTGATAAAACCAAAATATATCCTTATAGACACAAAAGGTCTAATTTTGAATTTTTTAGTGTTTTTTTTCCTAAAAGCTAACAGTTTAAATTTTTTTATTTAATCTGATTAGTCGGAGTAATTCTATTACGGGTCGATGTGGTGGTAAAGAGCAAAACCAGAATTTGACGAAATATCAACAAATTTCACTAAAATTACTGTAGTAAGAGTTGCTGCCATGCAATCAGCAACAAAATATACAACCAAATTCCCACAGGAAGATAAGTCAGGGAGGGGCTCTTGGGAATGATCATGAGCTGAAAGGCTCTCAGTGTTCCTGCTTTGTATAGGCATAGTTGTAGTAAGTTTACAGTTGTGTGACAAAATTTGAGAAAGCAGTACGATTTTTTTTCTTTATTGCTTCAAAAAGTTTAATATTTTTCTTTTTTTTGTCTTAGAAGCACAATGATCTTTCCATCGTGAAATAACAAATGTTACCATTGCTGAAAGAACTCTCATTGAGCTTCATTCCTGTTGTGAATTCTCACCAAAAGCACAAAATCGAAAGGATTTATATATTATCTTGCAAATATGGGCAAAAGCACTTCTTCCTTCTTTTACTTATTGAAAGCATAACGCATACCAAGTATTATATACACGCACCAAAACCTGGATGAAAAAGCTATATACCCCGCTAGTTCTACCAAATGATGTACAAACTTCAATTCGAGAAGAAAATGGACAAATAAGAAGGCATATTAGTACTTTCCACGTAAAAAATGTTTGTTTCCTTGTTATATAAGCTGGAGGACTGTAAACCTCCTATAAAAGATTCTCAACAATCAGGAATTAATTATGCATTTCACTTCAGCTTCATTGCTTAGTGGTTTCAGGCTCTTTTTCGAAACAACCAAAAATGTCTCCTCTGAACTACAAATTGCTGTTCAGTTATATCTGAATGAAAAATTCTATTTCCGAGAAAGTTTTACATGGGAAGTTAGCAGCTGGTTTTGTATTAAGTCAGGAGTTAAGCAGAGCTGTTATCTATCCCCCTTTATATGGGTCTTTTTTTCCATTTTGATAGACTTAGTCTTACAGAGAACAGGAAAGGAAAGGGAAGATCACGGAATGAAACGGGGAGGAAAAACTCTCCTGGACTTAGATTATGCTAGAATCTCCTGGATTTAGATGAAGCACCCTAGATAAAAGTATGAGCAAAATTAATAAACTTTTGGCGGTTTTGCGAGTTTCAGGATACTAGAATAGGTTTGAAAGTAAATGTTAAGAAGACTAGGTCACTAAGGCTAGGAGTAAGTGAAGATGAAAAGGTGATGCTGGCGAACAAAAAGATTGATCAGGTAGGCAGCTTCACTTTCCTTGGTAGTATTATTAGTAAAGACGGTGGGAGCAGTGAGATATTAAAAGTTGAATAGCCAAGGGTCAGGGTGTGTTTTTGTTGTTTTTTTTTTTGTTTTTTTCACAGTAAAAAAAAGCTTGGCAGAATAGGAAGATAAGTATTCAAACCAAGATTAGAAGAATGGAAGGTACAGTCTTAACAGTGGTCAAATATGGTTCTGAAAGATGGGTGCTCGAAAAAGCGGATGAAGATTTACGAGATGTTCTCCGGAGAAATTGCCTACGGATTTTTCTGCGCAACCGGCTGACTGATCGTATTTCAAACAGTAGGCTGTACGAAAAATGCAGCTCAATCCCGCTTTCTAGGGCTATAATGAAAGAAAGGCTGAGATGGCTAGGGCACGTTCTGCGGATGAAGGATGACAGATTGCCGAAGATTGTCCTTTTTGGCCAACCGTCTAGGACTAAACAGAAAGCACTTCGTCCTCGGTTTGGGTAAGACGATATCATAAAGAAAGATTTAAAGGAAATGGGAACTTCCTTGGAGGGTTTAAAGAGGGGGACTTTGAAAAAATTGTAATGAAGAAGGAGCGTGCACAGTTGTGTTGGCCTCAGGCTGCTTGGTGCTGCGGTGAGTTGCTAGTAGTTAGTAGTTTACATGGTAAACATTTGTCATTGGACTCTTTCTTTAAACTCCTTAGTTATAGTCACTGTTGCTATTAGCTGGTGCTTTAGTCTGTGCTAGATAACAGCTAACGTGGCAACCATCCTCATTTCAGTAATTTGACAACATATCCAATATCCGTTGAGAAGATCCAAACTGGTAATATACCTTTCAATGAAAAACCTTTTTCTTTAATGTTTATTCAAAAATAAACAAAATAATTAGGCATTTCACTTCAGCTTCATTGCTTAGTGGTTTCAGGCTCTTTTTCGAAACAACCAAAAATGTCTCCTCTGAACTACAAATTGCTGTTCAGTTATATCTGAATGAAAAATTCTATTTCCGAGAAAGTTTTACATGGGAAGTTAGCAGCTGGTTTTGTATTAAGTCAGGAGTTAAGCAGAGCTGTTATCTATCCCCCTTTATATGGGTCTTTTTTCCATTTTGATAGACTTAGTCTTACGGAGAACAGGAAAGGCAAGGGAAGATCAAGGAATGAAACGGGGAGGAAACGTGCACAGTTGTGTTGGCCTCAGGCTGCTTGGTGCTGCGGTGAGTTGCTAGTAGTTAGTAGTTTACATGGTAAACATTTGTCATTGGACTCTTTCTTTAAACTCCTTAGTTATAGTGACTGTTGCTATTAGCTGGTGCTTTAGTCTGTGCTAGATA
>NW_027065110.1:0-23179 GCF_032884065.1 Artemia franciscana
AATGTTAAGATAGCAATGAGGTCTACTCAGAAACCCTTATTAGACCTCATTAGTGATAAATTGATAGCAATGTTAAACGTTTCAAACACAATAAAAAGATTGAGGTCTAATAAGGGTTATTAAAGCTAATAAGGGTATTGTGTTGTTGTATAGCCTAATTCTAATAAAAAGATTGAGTCTAAATAGGTCAATAAACATTTATATCCCTAATAGACTACCTTATCTTAGCTCTTTAGCCACTGTACTTACGTTCTGTTGACAAGTGAAGTCCCTAATAGGCTACCTTATCTAAGAAAACGTTTCAAACACAATAAAAAGATTTAAAAGATTTAAAAGATTTGACGTCAGAAATCTGACGTCAGAATCTGAGGTCAAAAATAATTTATAGATTAATAATTAATTGTACACAATATTGACGTCAACCCTTATTAAACCTCAATCATAATTTGCTATCACAATTGATAGCAATGTTAAACGTTTCAAACACAATAAAAAGATTGAGGTCTAATAAGGGTTAATAAAAAAGAAAGAGCTAAATAGGTCTAAATAGGCTAAATAGGTCAAAAAAATCTATTAGATCTGACGTCAGAAACCCTTATTAGACCTCATTAGTGATAAATTGATAGCAATGTTAAACGTTTCAAACACAATAAAAAGATTGAGGTCTAATAAGGGTTATTAAAGCTAATAAGGGCATTGTGTTGTTGTATAGTCTAATTCTAATAAAAAGATTGAGTCTAAATAGGTCAATAAGGTCTTATAGCCACTGTACTTAAGTTCTGTTGACAAGTGAAGTCCCTAATAGGCTACCTTATCTACACAATAAACCTGGCTACCTTAGCCTTAATTGTCTATTAGATCTGACGTCAGAAACCCAGAATAAAAAGATTGAGTCTAAATAGGTCAATAAGGTCTTATAGCCACTGTACTTAAGTTCTGTTATAGCCAATTTTTATCTGACGTCAGATAAGGTCTAAGAAGACCTTATTAGATCTGACGTCAGAAACCCTTATTAGACCTCAATCATAATTTGCTATCACAATTGATAGCAATGTTAAACGTTTCAAACACAATAAAAAGATTGAGGTCTAATAAGGGTTTCTGATTAGACCTCATTGCTATCTTAACATTGCTATCAAGAAAATCTATTAGATCTGACGTCAGAAACCCTTATTAGACCTCATTAGTGATAAATTGATAGCAATGTTAAACGTTTCAAACACAATATAAAGATTGAGGTCTAATAAGGGTTATTAAAGCTAATAAGGGTATTGTGTTGTTGTATAGTCTAATTCTAATAAAAAGATTGAGTCTAAATAGGTCAATAAACATTTATATCCCTAATAGGCTACCTTATCTTAGCTCTTTAGCCACTGTACTTAATTTCTGTTGACAAGTGAAGTCCCTAATAGGCTACCTTATCTAAGAAAACGTTTCAAACACAATAAAAAGATTTAAAAGATTTAAAAGATTTGACGTCAGAAATCTGACGTCAGAATCTGAGGTCAAAAATAATTTATAGATTAATAATTAATTGTACACAATATTGACGTCAACCCTTATTAGACCTCAATCATAATTTGCTATCACAATTGATAGCAATGTTAAACGTTTCAAACACAATAAAAAGATTGAGGTCTAATAAGGGTTAATAAAAAAGAAAGAGCTAAATAGGTCTAAATAGGCTAAATAGGTCAAAAAAATCTATTAGATCTGACGTCAGAAACCCTTATTAGACCTCATTAGTGATAAATTGATAGCAATGTTAAACGTTTCTAACACAATAAAAAGATTGAGGTCTAATAAGGGTTATTAAAGCTAATAAGGGTATTGTGTTGTTGTATAGTCTAATTCTAATAAAAAGATTGAGTCTAAATAGGTCAATAAGGTCTTATAGCCACTGTACTTAAGTTCTGTTGAGAAGTGAAGTCCCTAATAGGCTACCTTATCTACACAATAAACCTGGCTACCTTAGCCTTAATTGTCTATTAGATCTGACGTCAGAAACCCAGAATAAAAAGATTGAGTCTAAATAGGTCAATAAGGTCTTATAGCCACTGTACTTAAGTTCTGTTATAGCCAATTTTTATCTGACGTCAGATAAGGTCTAAGAAGACCTTATTAGATCTGACGTCAGAAACTCTTATTAGACCTCAATCTCAATATATATAAACGTTTAACATAGCCTGTTGACAATTGAACTCAATCTTTTTATTAGAATTAGACGTCTTAACATCTTAACTATCTTAACATCACTTAACAACACTCATTATCTTAACATCTGATTAGACCCTTATTAGACCTCAATCATAATTTGCTATCACAATTGATAGCAATGTTAAACGTTTCAAACACAATAAAAAGATTGAGGTCTAATAAGGGTTTCTGATTAGACCTCATTGCTATCTTAACATTGCTATCAAGAAAATCTATTAGATCTGACATCAGAAACCCTTATTAGACCTCATTAGTGATAAATTGATAGCAATGTTAAACGTTTCAAACACAATAAAAAGATTGAGGTCTAATAAGGGTTATTAAAGCTAATAAGGGTGTTGTGTTGTTGTATAGTCTAATTCTAATAAAAAGATTGAGTCTAAATAGGTCAATAAACATTTATATCCCTAATAGGCTACCATATCTTAGCTCTTTAGCCACTGTACTTAAGTTCTGTTGACAAGTGAAGTCCCTAATAGGCTACCTTATCTAAGAAAACGTTTCAAACACAATAAAAAGATTTAAAAGATTTAAAAGATTTGACGTCAGAAATCTGACGTCACAATCTGAGGTCAAAAATAATTTATAGATTAATAATTAATTGTACATAATATTGACGTCAACCCTTATTAGACCTCAATCATAATTTGCTTTCACAATTGATAGCAATGTTAAACGTTTCAAACACAATAAAAAGATTGAGGTCTAATAAGGGTTAATAAAAAAGAAAGAGCTAAATAGGTCTAAATAGGCTAAATAGGTCAAAAAAATCTATTAGATCTGGCGTCAGAAACCCTTATTAAACCTCATTAGTGATAAATTGATAGCAATGTTAAACGTTTCAAACACAATAAAAAGATTGAGGTCTAATAAGGGTTATTAAAGCTAATAAGGGTATTGTGTTGTTGTATAGTCTAATTCTAATAAAAAGATTGAGTCTAAATAGGTCAATAAGGTCTTATAGCCACTGTACTTAAGTTCTGTTGACAAGTGAAGTCCCTAATAGGCTACCTTATCTACACAATAAACCTGGCTACCTTAGCCTTAATTGTCTATTAGATCTGACGTCAGAAACCCAGAATAAAAAGATTGAGTCTAAATAGGTCAATAAGGTCTTATAGCCACTGTACTTAAGTTCTGTTATAGCCAATTTTTATCTGACGTCAGATAAGGTCTAAGAAGACCTTATTAGATCTGACGTCAGAAACCCTTATTAGACCTCAATCTCAATATATATATAAACGTTTAACATAGCCTGTTGACAATTGAACTCAATCTTTTTATTAGAATTAGACGTCTTAACATCTTAACTATCTTAACATCACTTAACAACACTCATTATCTTAACATCTGATTAGACCCTTATTAGACCTCAATCATAATTTGCTATCACAATTGATAGCAATGTTAAACGTTTCAAACACAATAAAAAGATTGAGGTCTAATAAGGGTTATTAAAGCTAATAAGGGTATTGTGTTGTTGTATAGTCTAATTCTAATAAAAAGATTGAGTCTAAATAGGTCAATAAACATTTATATCCCTAATAGGCTACCTTATCTTAGCTCTTTAGCCACTGTACTTAAGTTCTGTTGACAAGTGAAGTCCCTAATAGGCTACCTTATCTAAGAAAACGTTTCAAACACAATAAAAAATTTAAAAGATTTAAAAGATTTGACGTCAGAAATCTGACGTCAGAATCTGAGGTCAAAAATAATTTATAGATTAACAATTAATTGTACACAATATTGACGTCAACCCTTATTAGACCTCAATCATAATTTGCTATCACAATTGATAGCAATGTTAAACGTTTCAAACACAATAAAAAGATTGAGGTCTAATAAGGGTTAATAAAAAAGAAAGAGCTAAATAGGTCTAAATAGGCTAAATAGGTCAAAAAAATCTATTAGATCTGACGTCAGAAACCCTTATTAAACCTCATTAGTGATAAATTGATAGCAATGTTAAACGTTTCAAACACAATAAAAAGATTGAGGTCTAATAAGGGTTATTAAAGCTAATAAGGGTATTGTGTTGTTGTATAGTCTAATTCTAATAAAAAGATTGAGTCTAAATAGGTCAATAAGGTCTTATAGCCACTGTACTTAAGTTCTGTTGACAAGTGAAGTCCCTAATAGGCTACCTTATCTACACAATAAACCTAGCTACCTTAGCCTTAATTGTCTATTAGATCTGACGTCAGAAACCCAGAATAAAAAGATTGAGTCTAAATAGGTCAATAAGGTCTTATAGCCACTGTACTTAAGTTCTGTTATAGCCAATTTTTATCTGACGTCAGATAAGGTCTAAGAAGACCTTATTAGATCTGACGTCAGAAACCCTTATTAGACCTCAATCTCAATATATATAAACGTTTAACATAGCCTGTTGACAATTGAACTCAATCTTTTTATTAGAATTAGACGTCTTAACATCTTAACTATCTTAACATCACTTAACAACACTCATTATCTTAACATCTGATTAGACCCTTATTAGACCTCAATCATAATTTGCTATCACAATTGATAGCAATGTTAAACGTTTCAAACACAATAAAAAGATTGAGGTCTAATAAGGGTTTCTGATTAGACCTCATTGCTATCTTAACATTGCTATCAAGAAAATCGATTAGATCTGACGTCAGAAACCCTTATTAGACCTCATTAGTGATAAATTGATAGCAATGTTAAACGTTTCAAACACAATAAAAAGATTGAGGTCTAATAAGGGTTATTAAAGCTAATAAGGGTATTGTGTTGTTGTATAGTCTAATTCTAATAAAAAGATTGAGTCTAAATAGGTCAATAAACATTTATATCCCTAATAGGCTACCTTATCTTAGCTCTTTAGCCACTGTACTTAAGTTCTGTTGACAAGTGAAGTCCCTAATAGGCTACCTTATCTAAGAAAACGTTTCAAACACAATAAAAAGATTTAAAAGATTTAAAAGATTTGACGTCAGAAATCTGACGTCAGAATCTGAGGTCAAAAATAATTTATAGAATAATAATTAATTGTACACAATATTGACGTCAACCCTTATTAGACCTCAATCATAATTTGCTATCACAATTGATAGCAATATTAAACGTTTCAAACACAATAAAAAGATTGAGGTCTAATAAGGATTAATAAAAAAGAAAGAGCTAAATAGGTCTAAATAGGCTAAATAGGTCAAAAAATCTATTAGATCTGACGTCAGAAACCCTTATTAGACCTCATTAGTGATAAATTGAATGCAATGTTAAACGTTTCAAACACAATAAAAAGATTGAGGTCTAATAAGGGTTATTAAAGCTAATAAGGGTATTGTGTTGTTGTATAGTCTAATTCTAATAAAAAGATTGAGTCTAAATAGGTCAATAAGGTCTTATAGCCACTGTACTTAAGTTCTGTTGACAAGTGAAGTCCCTAATAGGCTACCTTATCTACACAATAAACCTGGCTACCTTAGCCTTAATTGTCTATTAGATCTGACGTCAGAAACCCAGAATAAAAAGATTGAGTCTAAATAGGTCAATAAGGTCTTATAGCCACTGTACTTAAGTTCTGTTATAGCCAATTTTTATCTGACGTCAGATAAGGTCTAAGAAGACCTTATTAGATCTGACGTCAGAAACCCTTATTAGACCTCAATCTCAATATATATAAACGTTTAACATAGCCTGTTGACAATTGAACTCAATCTTTTTATTAGAATTAGACGTCTTAACATCTTAACTATCTTAACATCACTTAACAACACTCATTATCTTAACATCTGATTAGACCCATATTAGACCTCAATCATAATTTGCTATCACAATTGATAGCAATGTTAAACGTTTCAAACACAATAAAAAGATTGAGGTCTAATAAGGGTTTCTGATTAGACCTCATTGCTATCTTAACATTGCTATCAAGAAAATCTATTAGATCTGACGTCAGAAACCCTTATTAGACCTCATTAGTGATAAATTGATAGCAATGTTAAACGTTTCAAACACAATAAAAAGATTGAGGTCTAATAAGGGTTATTAAAGCTAATAAGGGTATTGTGTTGTTGTATAGTCTAGTTCTAATAAAAAGATTGAGTCTAAATAAGTCAATAAACATTTATATCCCTAATAGGCTACCTTATCTTAGCTCTTTAGCCACTGTACTTAAGTTCTGTTGACAAGTGAAGTCCCTAATAGGCTACCTTATCTAAGAAAACGTTTCAAACACAATAAAAAGATTTAAAAGATTTAAAAGATTTGACGTCAGAAATCTGACGTCAGAATCTGAGGTCAAAAATAATTTATAGATTAATAATTAATTGTACACAATATTGACGTCAACCCTTATTAGACCTCAATCATAATTTGCTATCACAATTGATAGCAATGTTAAACGTTTCAAACACAATAAAAAGATTGAGGTCTAATAAGGGTTAATAAAAAAGAAAGAGCTAAATAGGTCTAAATAGGCTAAATAGGTCAAAAAAATCTATTAGATCTGACGTCAGAAACCCTTATTAGACCTCATTAGTGATAAACTGATAGCAATGTTAAACGTTTCAAACACAATAAAAAGATTGAGGTCTAATAAGGGTTATTAAAGCTAATAAGGGTATTGTGTTGTTGTATAGTCTAATTCTAATAAAAAGATTGAGTCTAAATAGGTCAATAAGGTCTTATAGCCACTGTACTTAAGTTCTGTTGACAAGTGAAGTCCCTAATAGGCTACCTTATCTACACAATAAACCTGGCTACCTTAGCCTTAATTGTCTATTAGATCTGACGTCAGAAACCCAGAATAAAAAGATTGAGTCTAAATAGGTCAATAAGGTCTTATAGCCACTGTACTTAAGTTCTGTTATAGCCAATTTTTATCTGACGTCAGATAAGGTCTAAGAAGACCTTATTAGATCTGACGTCAGAAACCCTTATTAGACCTCAATCTCAATATATATAAACGTTTAACATAGCCTGTTGACAATTGAACTCAATCTTTGTATTAGAATTAGACGTCTTAACATCTTAACTATCTTAACATCACTTAACAACACTCATTATCTTAACATCTGATTAGACCCTTATTAGACCTCAATCATAATTTGCTATCACAATTGATAGCAATGTTAAACGTTTCAAACTCAATAAAAAGATTGAGGTCTAATAAGGGTTTCTGATTAGACCTCATTGCTATCTTAACATTGCTATCAAGAAAATCTATTAGATCTGACGTCAGAAACCCTTATTAGACCTCATTAGTGATAAATTGATAGCAATGTTAAACGTTTCAAACACAATAAAAAGATTGAGGTCTAATAAGGGTTATTAAAGCTAATAAGGGTATTGTGTTGTTGTATAGTCTAATTCTAATAAAAAGATTGAGTCTAAATAGGTCAATAAACATTTATATCCCTAATAGGCTACCTTATCTTAGCTCTTTAGCCACTGTACTTAAGTTCTGTTGACAAGTGAAGTCCCTAATAGGCTACCTTATCTAAGAAAACGTTTCAAACACAATAAAAAGATTTAAAAGATTTAAAAGATTTGACGTCAGTAATCTGACGTCAGAATCTGAGGTCAAACATAATTTATAGATTAATAATTAATTGTACACAATATTGACGTCAACCCTTATTAGACCTCAATCATAATTTGCTATCACAATTGATAGCAATGTTAAACGTTTCAAACACAATAAAAAGATTGAGGTCTAATAAGGGTTAATAAAAAAAGAAAGAGCTAAATAGGTCTAAATAGGCTAAATAGGTCAAAAAAATCTATTAGATCTGACGTCAGAAACCCTTATTAGACCTCATTAGTGATAAATTGATAGCAATGTTAAACGTTTCAAACACAATAAAAAGATTGAGGTCTAATAAGGGTTATTAAATCTAATAAGGGTATTGTGTTGTTGTATAGTCTAATTCTAATAAAAAGATTGAGTCTAAATAGGTCAATAAGGTCTTATAGCCACTGTACTTAAGTTCTGTTGACAAGTGAAGTCCCTCATAGGCTACCTTATCTACACAATAAACCTGGCTACCTTAGCCTTAATTGTCTATTAGATCTGACGTCAGAAACCCAGAATAAAAAGATTGAGTCTAAATAGGTCAATAAGGTCTTATAGCCACTGTACTTAAGTTCTGTTATAGCCAATTTTTATCTGACGTCAGATAAGGTCTAAGAAGACCTTATTAGATCTGACGTCAGAAACCCTTATTAGACCTCAATCTCAATATATATAAACGTTTAACATAGCTTGTTGACAATTGAACTCAATCTTTTTATTAGAATTAGACGTCTTAACATCTTAACTATCTTAACATCACTTAACAACACTCATTATCTTAACATCTGATTAGACCCTTATTAGACCTCAATCATAATTTGCTATCACAATTGATAGCAATGTTAAACGTTTCAAACACAATAAAAAGATTGAGGTCTAATAAGGGTTTCTGATTAGACCTCATTGCTATCTTAACATTGCTATCAAGAAAATCTATTAGATCTGACGTCAGAAACCCTTATTAGACCTCATTAGTGATAAATTGATAGCAATGTTAAACGTTTCAAACACAATAAAAGATTGAGGTCTAATAAGGGTTATTAAAGCTAATAAGCGTATTGTGTTGTTGTATAGTCTAATTCTAATAAAAAGATTGAGTCTAAATAGGTCAATAAACATTTATATCCCTAATAGGCTACCTTATCTTAGCTCTTTAGCCACTGTACTTAAGTTCTGTTGACAAGTGAAGTCCCTAATAGGCTACCTTATCTAAGAAAACGTTTCAAACACAATAAAAAGATTTAAAAGATTTAAAAGATTTGACGTCAGAAATCTGACGTCAGAATCTGAGGTCAAAAATAATTTATAGATTAATAATTGATTGTACACAATATTGACGTCAACCCTTATTAGACCTCAATCATAATTTGCTATCACAATTGATAGCAATGTTAAACGTTTCAAACACAATAAAAAGATTGAGGGTTAATAAGGGTTAATAAAAAAGAAAGAGCTAAATAGGTCTAAATAGGCTAAATAGGTCAAAAAAATCTATTAGATCTGACGTCAGAAACCCTTATTAGACCTCATTAGTGATAAATTGATAGCAATGTTAAACGTTTCAAACACAATAAAAAGATTGAGGTCTAATAAGGGTTATTAAAGCTAATAAGGGTATTGTGTTGTTGTATAGTCTAATTCTAATAAAAAGATTGAGTCTAAATAGGTCAATAAGGTCTTATAGCCACTGTACTTAAGTTCTGTTGACAAGTGAAGTCCCTAATAGGCTACCTTATCTACACAATAAACCTGGCTACCTTAGCCTTAATTGTCTATTAGATCTGACGTCAGAAACCCAGAATAAAAAGATTGAGTCTAAATAGGTCAATAAGGTCTTATAGCCACTGTACTTAAGTTCTGTTATAGCCAATTTTTATCTGACGTCAGATAAGGTCTAAGAAGACCTTATTAGATCTGACGTCAGAAACCCTTATTAGACCTCAATCTCAATATATATAAACGTTTAACATAGCCTGTTGACAATTGAACTCAATCTTTTTATTAGAATTAGACGTCTTAACATCTTAACTATCTTAACATCACTTAACAACAGTCATTATCTTAACATCTGATTAGACCCTTATTAGACCTCAATCATAATTTGCTATCACAATTGATAGCAATGTTAAACGTTTCAAACACAATAAAAAGATTGAGGTCTAATAAGGGTTTCTGATTAGACCTCATTGCTATCTTAACATTGCTATCAAGAAAATCTATTAGATCTGACGTCAGAAACCCTTATTAGACCTCATTAGTGATAAATTGATAGCAATGTTAAACGTTTCAAACACAATAAAAAGATTGAGGTCTAATAAGGGTTATTAAAGCTAATAAGGGTATTGTGTTGTTGTATAGTCTTATTCTAATAAAAAGATTGAGTCTAAATAGGTCAATAAACATTTGAATCCCTAATAGGCTACCTTATCTTAGCTCTTTAGCCACTGTACTTAAGTTCTGTTGACAAGTGAAGTCTATAGACTATAGACTTTACAACATTAGACTATACAACAACACAATACCCTTATTAGCTTTAATAACCCTTATTAGACCTCAATCTTTTTATTGTGTTTGAAACGTTTAACATAGCTATCAATTTATCACGAATGAGGTCTAATAAGGGTTTCTGACGTCAGATCTAATTGATTTTCTTGATAGCAATGTTAAGATAGCAATGAGGTCTAATCAGAAACCCTTATTAGACCTCAATCTTTTTATTGTGTTTGAAACGTTTAACATTGCTATCAATTGTGATAGCAAATTATGATTGAGGTCTAATAAGGGTCTAATCAGATGTTAAGATAATGAGTGTTGTTAAGTGATGTTAAGATAGTTAAGATGTTAAGACGTCTAATTCTAATAAAAAGATTGAGTTCAATTGTCAACAGGCTATGTTAAACGTTTATATATATTGAGATTGAGGTCTAATAAGGGTTTCTGACGTCAGATCTAATAAGTTCTTCTTAGACCTTATCTGACGTCAGATAAAAATTGGCTATAACAGAACTTAAGTACAGTGGCTATAAGACCTTATTGACCTATTTAGACTCAATCTTTTTATTCTGGGTTTCTGACGTCAGATCTAATAGACAATTAAGGCTAAGGTAGCCAGGTTTATTGTGTAGATAAGGTAGCCTATTAGGGACTTCACTTGTCAACAGAACTTAAGTACAGTGGCTATAAGACCTTATTGACCTATTTAGACTCAATCTTTTTATTAGAATTAGACTATACAACAACACAATACCCTTATTAGCTTTAATAACCCTTATTAGACCTCAATCTTTTTATTGTGTTTGAAACGTTTAACATTGCTATCAATTTATCACTAATGAGGTCTAATAAGGGTTTCTGACGTCAGATCTAATAGATTTTTTTGACCTATTTAGCCTATTTAGACCTATTTAGCTCTTTCTTTTTTATTAACCCTTATTAGACCTCAATCTTTTTATTGTGTTTGAAACGTTTAATATTGCTATCAATTGTGATAGCAAATTATGATTGAGTTCTAATAAGGGTTGACGTCAATATTGTGTACAATTAATTATTAATTTATAAATTATTTTTGACCTCAGATTCTGACGTCAGATTTCTGACGTCAAATCTTTTAAATCTTTTAAATCTTTTTATTGTGTTAGAAACGTTTTCTTAGATAAGGTAGCCTATTAGGGACTTCACTTGTCAACAGAACTTAAGTACAGTGGCTAAAGAGCTAAGATAAGGTAGCCTATTAGGGATATAAATGTTTATTGACCTATTTAGACTCAATCTTTTTATTAGAATTAGACTATACAACAACACAATACCCTTATTAGCCTTAATAACTCTTATTAGACCTCAATCTTTTTATTGTGTTTGAAACGTTTAACATTGCTATCAATTTATCACTAATGAGGTCTAATAAGGGTTTCTGACGTCAGATCTAATAGATTTTCTTGATAGCAATGTTAAGATAGCAATGAGGTCTAATCAGAAACCCTTATTAGACCTCAATCTTTTTATTGTGTTTGAAACGTTTAACATTGCTATCAATTGTGATAGCAAATTATGATTGAGGTCTAATAAGGGTCTAATCAGATGTTAAGATAATGAGTGTTGTTAAGTGATGTTAAGATAGTTAAGATGTTAAGACGTCTAATTCTAATAAACAGATTGAGTTCAATTGTCAACAGGCTATGTTAAACTTTTATATATATTGAGATTGAGGTCTAATAAGGGTTTCTGACGTCAGATCTAATAAGGTCTTCTTAGACCTTATCTGACGTCAGATAAAAATTGGCTATAACAGAACTTAAGTACAGTGGCTATAAGACCTTATTGACCTATTTAGACTCAATCTTTTTATTCTGGGTTTCTGACGTCAGATCTAATAGACAATTAAGGCTAAGGTAGCCAGGTTTATTGTGTAGATAAGGTAGCCTATTAGGGACTTCACTTGTCAACAGAACTTAAGTACAGTGGCTATAAGACCTTATTGACCTATTTAGACTCAATCTTTTTATTAGAATTAGACTATACAACAACACAATACCCTTATTAGCTTTAATAAACCTTATTAGACCTCAATCTTTTTATTGTGTTTGAAACGCTTAACATTGCTATCAATTTATCATTAATGAGGTCTAATAAGGGTTTCTGACGTCAGATCTAATAGATTTTTTTGACCTATTTAGCCTATTTAGACCTATTTAGCTCTTTCTTTTTTATTAACCCTTATTAGACCTCAATCTTTTTATTGTGTTTGAAACGTTTAACATTGCTATCAATTGTGATAGCAAATTATGATTGAGGTCTAATAAGGGTTGACGTCAATATTGTGTACAATTAATTATTAATCTATAAATTATTTTTGACCTCAGATTTTGACGTCAGATTTCTGACGTCAAATCTTTTAAATCTTTTAAATCTTTTTATTGTGTTTGAAACGTTTTCTTAGATAAGGTAGCCTATTAGGGACTTCACTTGTCAACAGAACTTAAGTACAGTGGCTAAAGAGCTAAGATAAGGTAGCCTATTAGGGATATAAATGTTTATTGACCTATTTAGACTCAATCTTTTTATTAGAATTAGACTATACAACAACACAATACCCTTATTAGCTTTAATAACCCTTATTAGACCTCAATCTTTTTATTGTGTTTGAAACGTTTAACATTGCTATCAATTTATCACTAATGAGGTCTAATAAGGGTTTCTGACGTCAGATCTAATAGATTTTCTTGATAGCAATGTTAAGATAGCAATGAGGTCTAATCAGAAACCCTTATTAGACCTCAATCTTTTTATTGTGTTTGAAACGTTTAACATTGCTATCAATTGTGATAGCAAATTATGATTGAGGTCTAATAAGGGTCTAATCAGATGTTAAGATAATGAGTGTTGTTAAGTGATGTTAAGATAGTTAAGATGTTAAGACGTCTAATTCTATTAAAAAGATTGAGTTCAATTGTCAACAGGCTATGTTAAACGTTTATATATATTGAGATTGAGGTCTAATAAGGGTTTCTGACGTCAGATCTAATAAGGTCTTCTTAGACCTTATCTGACGTCAGATAAAAATTGGCTATAACAGAACTTAAGTACAGTGGCTATAAGACCTTATTGACCTATTTAGACTCAATCTTTTTATTCTGGGTTTTTGACGTCAGATCTAATAGACAATTGAGGCTAAGGTAGCCAGGTTTATTGTGTAGATAAGGTAGCCTATTAGGGACTTCACTTGTCAACAGAACTTAAGTACAGTGGCTATAAGACCTTATTGACCTATTTAGACTCAATCTTTTTATTAGAATTAGACTATACAACAACACAATACCCTTATTAGCTTTAATAACCCTTATTAGACCTCAATCTTTTTATTGTGTTTGAAACGTTTAACATTGCTATCAATTTATCACTAATGAGGTCTAATAAGGGTTTCTGACGTCAGATCTAATAGATTTTCTTGATAGCAATGTTAAGATAGCAATGAGGTCTAATCAGAAACCCTTATTAGACCTCAATCTTTTTATTGTGTTTGAAACGTTTAACATTGCTATCAATTGTGATAGCAAATTATGATTGAGGTCTAATAAGGGTCTAATCAGATGTTAAGATAATGAGTGTTGTTTAGTGATGTTAAGATAGTTAAGATGTTAAGACGTCTAATTCTAATAAAAAGATTGAGTTCAATTGTCAACAGGCTATGTTAAACGTTTATATATATTGAGATTGAGGTCTAATAAGGGTTTCTGACGTCAGATCTAATAAGGTCTTCTTAGACCTTATCTGACGTCAGATAAAAATTGGCTATAACAGAACTTAAGTACAGTGGCTATAAGACCTTATTGACCTATTTAGACTCAATCTTTTTATTCTGGGTTTCTGACGTCAGATCTAATAGACAATTAAGGCTAAGGTAGCCAGGTTTATTGTGTAGATAAGGTAGCCTATTAGGGACTTTACTTGTCAACAGAACTTAAGTACAGTGGCTATAAGACCTTATTGACCTATTTAGACTCAATCTTTTTATTAGAATTAGACTATACAACAACACAATACCCTTATTAGCTTTAATAACCCTTATTAGACCTCAATCTTTTTATTGTGTTTGAAACGTTTAACATTGCTATCAATTTATCACTAATGAGGTCTAATAAGGGTTTCTGACGTCAGATCTAATAGATTTTTTTGACCTATTTAGCCTATTTAGACCTATTTAGCTCTTTCTTTTTTATTAACCCTTATTAGACCTCAATCTTTTTATTGTGTTTGAAACGTTTAACATTGCTATCAATTTATCACTAATGAGGTCTAATAAGGGTTTCTGACGTCAGATCTAATAGATTTTCTTGATAGCAATGTTAAGATAGCAATGAGGTCTAATCAGAAACCCTTATTAGACCTCAATCTTTTTATTGTGTTTGAAACGTTTAACATTGCTATCAATTGTGATAGCAAATTATGATTGAGGTCTAATAAGGGTCTAATCAGATGTTAAGATAATGAGTGTTGTTAAGTGATGTTAAGATAGTTAAGATGTTAAGACGTCTAATTCTAATAAAAAGATTGAGTTCAATTGTCAACAGGCTATGTTAAACGTTTATATATATTGAGATTGAGGTCTAATAAGGGTTTCTGACGTCAGATCTAATAAGGTCTTCTTAGACCTTATCTGACGTCAGATAAAAATTGGCTATAACAGAACTTAAGTACAGTGGCTATAAGACCTTATTGACCTATTTAGACTCAATCTTTTTATTCTGGGTTTCTGACGTCAGATCTAATAGACAATTAAGGCTAAGGTAGCCAGGTTTATTGTGTAGATAAGGTAGCCTATTAGGGACTTTACTTGTCAACAGAACTTAAGTACAGTGGCTATAAGACCTTATTGACCTATTTAGACTCAATCTTTTTATTAGAATTAGACTATACAACAACACAATACCCTTATTAGCTTTAATAACCCTTATTAGACCTCAATCTTTTTATTGTGTTTGAAACGTTTAACATTGCTATCAATTTATCACTAATGAGGTCTAATAAGGGTTTCTGACGTCAGATCTAATAGATTTTTTTGACCTATTTAGCCTATTTAGACCTATTTAGCTCTTTCTTTTTTATTAACCCTTATTAGACCTCAATCTTTTTATTGTGTTTGAAACGTTTAACATTGCTATCAATTGTGATAGCAAATTATGATTGAGGTCTAATAAGGGTTGACGTCAATATTGTGTACAATTAATTATTAATCTATAAATTATTTTTGACCTCAGATTCTGACGTCAGATTTCTGACGTCAAATCTTTTAAATCTTTTAAATCTTTTTATTGTGTTTGAAACGTTTTCATAGATAAGGTAGCCTATTAGGGACTTCACTTGTCAACAGAACTTAAGTACAGTGGCTAAAGAGCTAAGATAAGGTAGCCTATTAGGGATATAAATGTTTATTGACCTATTTAGACTCAATCTTTTTATTAGAATTAGACTATACAACAACACAATACCCTTATTAGCTTTAATAACCCTTATTAGACCTCAATCTTTTTATTGTGTTTGAAACGTTTAACATTGCTATCAATTTATCACTAATGAGGTATAATAAGGGTTTCTGACGTCAGATCTAATAGATTTTCTTGATAGCAATGTTAAGATAGCAATGAGGTCTAATCAGAAACCCTTATTAGACCTCAATCTTTTTATTGTGTTTGAAACGTTTAACATTGCTATCAATTGTGATAGCAAATTATGATTGAGGTCTAATAAGGGTCTAATCAGATGTTAAGATAGTGAGTGTTGTTAAGTGATGTTAAGATAGTTAAGATGTTAAGACGTCTAATTCTAATAAAATGATTGATTTCATTTGTCAACAGGCTATGTTAAACGTTTATATATATTGAGATTGAGGTCTAATAAGGGTTTCTGACGTCAGATCTAATAAGGTCTTCTTAGACCTTATCTGACGTCAGATAAAAATTGGCTATAACAGAACTTAAGTACAGTGGCTATAAGACCTTATTGACCTATTTAGACTCAATCTTTTTATTCTGGGTTTCTGACGTCAGATCTAATAGACAATTAAGGCTAAGGTAGCCAGGTTTATTGTGTAGATAAGGTAGCCTATTAGGGACTTCACTTGTCAACAGAACTTAAGTACAGTGGCTATAAGACCTTATTGACCTATTTAGACTCAATCTTTTTATTAGAATTAGACTATACAACAACACAATACCCTTATTAGCTTTAATAACCCTTATTAGACCTCAATCTTTTTATTGTGTTTGAAACGTTTAACATTGCTATCAATTTATCACTAATGAGGTCTAATAAGGGTTTCTGACGTCAGATCTAATAGATTTTTTTGACCTATTTAGCCTATTTAGACCTATTTAGCTCTTTCTTTTTTATTAACCCTTATTAGACCTCAATCTTTTTATTGTGTTTGAAACGTTTAACATTGCTATCAATTGTGATAGCAAATTATGATTGAGGTCTAATAAGGGTTGACGTCAATATTGTGTACAATTAATTATTAATCTATAAATTATTTTTGACCTCAGATTCTGACGTCAGATTTCTGACGTCAAATCTTTTAAATCTTTTAAATCTTTTTATTGTGTTTGAAACGTTTTCTTAGATAAGGTAGCCTATTAGGGACTTCACTTGTCAACAGAACTTAAGTACAGTGGCTAAAGAGCTAAGATAAGGTAGCCTATTAGGGATATAAATGTTTATTGACCTATTTAGACTCAATCTTTTTATTAGAATTAGACTATACAACAACACAATACCCTTATTAGCTTTAATAACCCTTATTAGACCTCAATCTTTTTATTGTGTTTGAAACGTTTAACATTGCTATCAATTTATCACTAATGAGGTCTAATAAGGGTTTCTGACGTCAGATCTAATAGATTTTCTTGATAGCAATGTTAAGATAGCAATGAGGTCTAATCAGAAACCCTTATTAGACCTCAATCTTTTTATTGTGTTTGAAACGTTTAACATTGCTATCAATTGTGATAGCAAATTATGATTGAGGTCTAATAAGGGTCTAATCAGATGTTAATATAATGAGTGTTGTTAAGTGATGTTAAGATAGTTAAGATGTTAAGACGTCTAATTCTAATAAAAAGATTGAGTTCAATTGTCAACAGGCTATGTTAAACGTTTACATATATTGAGATTGAGGTCTAATAAGGGTTTCTGACGTCAGATCTAATAAGGTCTTCTTAGACCTTATCTGACGTCAGATAAAAATTGGCTATAACAGAACTTAAGTACAGTTGCTATAAGACCTTATTGACCTATTTAGACTCAATCTTTTTATTCTGGGTTTCTGACGTCAGATCTAATAGACAATTAAGGCTAAGGTAGCCAGGTTTAATGTGTAGATAAGGTAGCCTATTAGGGACTTCACTTGTCAACAGAACTTAAGTACAGTGGCTATAAGACCTTATTGACCTATTTAGACTCAATCTTTTTATTAGAATTAGACTATACAACAACACAATACCCTTATTAGCTTTAATAACCCTTATTAGACCTCAATCTTTTTATTGTGTTTGAAACGTTTAACATTGCTATCAATTTATCACTAATGAGGTCTAATAAGGGTTTCTGACGTCAGATCTAATAGATTTTTTTGACCTATTTAGCCTATTTAGACCTATTTAGCTCTTTCTTTTTTATTAACCCTTATTAGACCTCAATCTTTTTATTGTGTTTGAAACGTTTAACATTGCTATCAATTGTGATAGCAAATTATGATTGAGGTCTAATAAGGGTTGACGTCAATATTGTGTACAATTAATTATTAATCTATAAATTATTTTTGACCTCAGATTCTGACGTCAGATTTCTGACGTCAAATCTTTTAAATCTTTTAAATCTTTTTATTGTGTTTGAAACGTTTTCTTAGATAAGGTAGCCTATTAGGGACTTCACTTGTCAACAGAACTTAAGTACAGTGGCTAAAGAGCTAAGATAAGGTAGCCTATTAGGGATATAAATGTTTATTGACCTATTTAGACTCAATCTTTTTATTAGAATTAGACTATACAACAACACAATACGCTTATTAGCTTTAATAACCCTTATTAGACCTCAATCTTTTTATTGTGTTTGAAACGTTTAACATTGCTATCAATTTATCACTAATGAGGTCTAATAAGGGTTTCTGACGTCAGATCTAATAGATTTTCTTGATAGCAATGTTAAGATAGCAATGAGGTCTAATCAGAAACCCTTATTAGACCTCAATCTTTTTATTGTGTTTGAAACGTTTAACACTGCTATCAATTGTGATAGCAAATTATGATTGAGGTCTAATAAGGGTCTAATCAGATGTTAAGATAATGAGTGTTGTTAAGTGATGTTAAGATAGTTAAGATGTTAAGACGTCTAATTCTAATAAAAAGATAGAGTTCAATTGTCAACAGGCTATGTTAAACGTTTATATATATTGAGATTGAGGTCTAATAAGGGTTTCTGACGTCAGATCTAATAAGGTCTTCTTAGACCTTATCTGACGTCAGATAAAAATTGGCTATAACAGAACTTAAGTACAGTGGCTATAAGACCTTATTGACCTATTTAGACTCAATCTTTTTATTCTGGGTTTCTGACGTCAGATCTAATAGACAATTAAGGCTAAGGTAGCCAGGTTTATTGTGTAGATAAGGTAGCCTATGAGGGACTTCACTTGTCAACAGAACTTAAGTACAGTGGCTATAAGACCTTATTGACCTATTTAGACTCAATCTTTTTATTAGAATTAGACTATACAACCTCACAATACCCTTATTAGCTTTAATAACCCTTATTAGACCTCAATCTTTTTATTGTGTTTGAAACGTTTAACATTGCTATCAATTTATCACTAATGAGGTCTAATAAGGGTTTCTGACGTCAGATCTAATAGATTTTTTTGACCTATTTAGCCTATTTAGACCTATTTAGCTCTTTCTTTTTTATTAACCCTTATTAGACCTCAATCTTTTTATTGTGTTTGAAACGTTTAACATTGCTATCAATTGTGATAGCAAATTATGATTGAGGTCTAATAAGGGTTGACGTCAATATTGTGTACAATTAATTATTAATCTATAAATTATTTTTGACCTCAGATTCTGACGTCAGATTACTGACGTCAAATCTTTTAAATCTTTTAAATCTTTTTATTGTGTTTGAAACGTTTTCTTAGATAAGGTAGCCTATTAGGGACTTCACTTGTCAACAGAACTTAAGTACAGTGGCTAAAGAGCTAAGATAAGGTAGCCTATTAGGGATATAAATGTTTATTGACCTATTTAGACTCAATCTTTTTATTAGAATTAGACTATACAACAACACAATACCCTTATTAGCTTTAATAACCCTTATCAGACCTCAATCTTTTTATTGTGTTTGAAACGTTTAACATTGCTATCAATTTATCACTAACTAGCTGTTGGGGTGGCGCTTCGCGCCACCCCAACACCTAGTTGGTGGGGGCGCTTCGCGCTCCCCCCAAGCCCCCCCGCACGCGTAAGTCGTTACGCGCCATAATAGTTACGCGCCATTGTAGTTGTGTCCCTATGTCCCACCTGTGAATATAGATATATATATATATATGGTTTTAACTACGTAAAACTTGCGAATATACAACATTCTTTGCTGTCCCATTGTCTTTGCATATAAATAGATTGTCAGGTTTACCGACTCTTGAACATGCAACATATAATGGTCCATGGGAAAACAATCTGTATTCAGATCTATACCTCATGATTCTAATGATTGCCCTTGAGCTTTGTTGATGGTGATTGCTAATCGACCATTCCCTGTCCCGGTGTCCCGGTCGTCATTTACATCCCCCTGTTTCCCCCGGTGTCCCCGTTGTAGTTGTGTCCCTGTGTCCCGGTCGTCATTTATATTCCCTGTGTCCCGGGTCCCGGTCATCATTTGTATCCCGGTGTCCCGGTCTGTATATACATTCGTTTTTTAGTTTTGTTTTTCTCCTTTATTTTTTTCCTTTTTTTTTCTTTTTTAGCTTATTTAGATTTTTAGATTTTTTAGTTTTTTTTATTAGTTTTTAGTTTTTATTTCTTTTTAGTTTTTTTGTCCCGGTCGTCATTTATATCCCCCTGTTTCCCCCGGTGTCCCCGTTGTAGTTGTGTCCCTGTGTCCCTGTCCTGGTCGCTTTCTCTTTGAGTGTCGTCATTTATTAGTTTTTTCCTTTTTTTTTTAGTTTTTTATTGGTTTTTACCTTTATTTTAGCTTATTTTTCAGTTTTTTCCTTTTTTTTATTTTTTTTTATTTTTTATTTTTTTTAGTTTTTTACCTTTTTTTAGTTTTTTTAGTTTTTTTAGTTTTTTAGCTTTTTTACTTTTTTATTAGTTTTTAGTTTTTTTTTGTAGTTTTTGCCTTTTTTTAGTTTTTTCAGTTTTTTTTTTAGTTTTTTATTGGTTTTTACCTTTATAGTTTTTTTAGTTTTTTAGCTTTTTTATTTTTTTTATTAGTTTTTAGTTTTTTTTGTAGTTTTTGCCTTTTTTTAGTTTTTTCAGTTTTGACGTCACCTAATCCAGTTTTTTCAGGTGACGTCACCTGACACATCCATCCATCCATCCACAGACAGACAACTTATTTTTATATATATAGATGAGGTCTAATAAGGGTTTCTGACGTCAGATCTAATTGATTTTCTTGATAGCAATGTTAAGATAGCAATGAGGTCTAATCAGAAACCCTTATTAGACCTCAATCTTTTTATTGTGTTTGAAACGTTTAACATTGCTATCAATTGTGATAGCAAATTATGATTGAGGTCTTATAAGGGTCTAATCAGATGTTAAGATAATGAGTGTTGTTAAGTGATGTTAAGATAGTTAAGATGTTAAGACGTCTAATTCTAATAAAAAGATTGAGTTCAATTGTCAACAGGCTATGTTAAACGTTTATATATATTGAGATTGAGGTCTAATAAGGGTTTCTGACGTCAGATCTAATAAGGTCTTCTTAGACCTTATCTGACGTCAGATAAAAATTGGCTATAACAGAACTTAAGTACAGTGGCTATAAGACCTTATTGACCTATTTAGACTCAATCTTTTTATTCTGGGTTTCTGACGTCAGATCTAATAGACAATTAAGGCTAAGGTAGCCAGGTTTATTGTGTAGATAAGGTAGCCTATTAGGGACTTCACTTGTCAACAGAACTTAAGTACAGTGGCTATAAGACCTTATTGACCTATTTAGACTCAATCTTTTTATTAGAATTAGACTATACAACAAGACAATACCCTTATTAGCTTTAATAACCCTTATTAGACCTCAATCTTTTTATTGTGTTTGAAACGTTTAACATTGCTATCAATTTATCACTAATGAGGTCTAATAAGGGTTTCTGACGTCAGATCTAATAGATTTTTTTGACCTATTTAGCCTATTTAGACCTATTTAGCTCTTTCTTTTTTATTAACCCTTATTAGACCTCAATCTTTTTATTGTGTTTGAAACGTTTAACATTGCTATCAATTGTGATAGCAAATTATGATTGAGGTCTAATAAGGGTTGACGTCAATATTGTGTACAATTAATTATTAATCTATAAATTATTTTTGACCTCAGATTCTGACGTCAGATTTCTGACGTCAAATCTTTTAAATCTTTTAAATCTTTTTATTGTGTTTGAAACGTTTTCTTAGATAAGGTAGCCTATTAGGGACTTCACTTGTCAACAGAACTTAAGTACAGTGGCTAAAGAGCTAAGATAAGGTAGCCTATTAGGGATATAAATGTTTATTGACCTATTTAGACTCAATCTTTTTATTAGAATTAGACTATACAACAACACAATACCTTTATTAGCTTTAATAACCCTTATTAGACCTCAATCTTTTTATTGTGTCTGAAACGTTTAACATTGCTATCAATTTATCACTAATGAGGTCTAATAAGGGTTTCTGACGTCAGATCTAATAGATTTTCTTGATAGCAATGTTAAGATAGCAATGAGGTCTAATCAGAAACCCTTATTAGACCTCAATCTTTTTATTGTGTTTGAACCGTTTAACATTGCTATCAATTGTGATAGCAAATTATGATTGAGGTCTAATAAGGGTCTAATCAGATGTTAAGATAATGAGTGTTGTCAAGTGATGTTAAGATAGTTAAGATGTTAAGACGTCTAATTCTAATAAAAAGATTGAGTTCAATTGTCAACAGGCTATGTTAAACGTTTATATATATTGTGATTGAGGTCTAATAAGGGTTTCTGACCAGATAAAAATTGGCTATAACAGAACTTAAGTACAGTGGCTATAAGACCTTATTGACCTATTTAGACTCAATCTTTTTATTCTGGGTTTCTGACGTCAGATCTAATAGACAATTAAGGCTAAGGTAGCCAGGTTTATTGTGTAGATAAGGTAGCCTATTAGGGACTTCACTTGTCAACAGAACTTAAGTACAGTGGCTATAAGACCTTATTGACCTATTTAGACTCAATCTTTTTATTAGAATTAGACTATACAACAACACAATACCCTTATTAGCTTTAATAACCCTTATTAGACCTCAATCTTTTTATTGTGTTTGAAACTTTTAACATTGCTATCAATTTATCACTAATGAGGTCTAATAAGGGTTTCTGACGTCAGATCTAATAGATTTTTTTGACCTATTTAGCCTATTTAGACCTATTTAGCTCTTTCTTTTTTATTAACCCTTATTAGACCTCAATCTTTTTATTGTGTTTGAAACGTTTAACATTGCTATCAATTGTGATAGCAAATTATGATTGAGGTCTAATAAGGGTTGACGTCAATATTGTGTACAATTAATTATTAATCTATAAAATATTTTTGACCTCAGATTCTGACGTCAGATTTCTGACGTCAAATCTTTTAAATCTTTTAAATCTTTTTATTGTGTTTGAAACGTTTTCTTAGATAAGGT
>NW_027065111.1:0-23160 GCF_032884065.1 Artemia franciscana
CCTTTCTTAGTTATTCTTTTTTTAGTTTTTTTCTTTTCTAGGCGTTTTGTCAGCGGAAATAACAATTTTATGCGCATCAGTAGGCATCAAATCGATTGCTGTTTTGAACAGGTGCACTAAATTATTATTTTCGTGGAAAAGATGTTGCAATTGAGAAACGATAGTCCTTTCAACGTCGGGAGAAATTTCGTAACGTGTATTCAATTTAGAATTTCTATCACTGATGAAGTAGGCCTACAGTTGTAATAATTTATTCTCACCTGAGAATGGTAGAAGGGACCCTGCTCTATGATAAATTTGTCCTTTAACTTTGAAGGCAGGCATAATTTGATCTTGATTTTCGATTTGGGCACCAAACGACGTCATTTGTACTTCTATTTTCTGTCCAATTGCAAAACGATCAATTATTATTCCTCGGATTCCCATGATTCCAAAGGATCTGTTTTCCAATTTAAAAGATTGCAATACTTATTCTATGGCACAAATCCTTTGCAACCACGTTTAAAAAAATTATTTATAATGTATATTCATTACTAATATACAATTCCTTTAACCTTAATAGCTGGCCTTGCAACGGTAAGCTTTGAACCTGAATACCTATGCATATAGCACAAGGTCTGATCCGCTTTACCATCACAAGGTATTAATAATTATGTACAATCTTGTATATGATATTTCATGTTATTGTTACCAACCTGCGTCAGGTGGCTTGGTGCTGTGGTGAGTAATTAGTAGTAGTAGAAGTAGTTACTTACTAATACAAATAAGAAAAGCTATAGGTTTTATTCTATTTGTTATTATCTTTGAAAAACGTATCTTGTCAAGTATTAGGCTACTATATAGCACATTGAACATGACTATTTGACTCTATACTTTGGGTAAGGGGAATCAAAGTTTAAGTCAATATATTGTAATTAGTTTCACATCAAGTAAGGTCTATAAGGCTATCAAGGCTATAGAGATAGATGATGTGAACTTAGTAAAGAACAACCAACAGTCTGTAGTAACTGAAAGCTAACACAATAAAAGTATCTGTTGAATACAACACCAGCATATATTGAATAGTTGCTGATGCGCATAAAATTGTTATTTCCGCTGACAAAACGCCTAGAAAAGAAAAAAACTAAAAAAAGAATAACTAAGAAAGGAGAAAAAACTGAAAATTAAAGAAGAAAAAGAAAACTAAAAGAATAAAACAAACTAAAAGTAAGAAGAAAAAAAACAAAAAAACTAAAAAAAAAAACAAAAAAGATAAAACTAAAAAAAACTAAAAAGCAAAAAAGAATGAAAACTAAAAAAACTAAAAATTAAAAAATAAATAAAAAAAAAGAAAAACTAAAATAGAATACGAATTAAAAAAAGAAGAAACTAAAAAAAAGAAAAAACTAAAATAAAGGAAAAACATAAGAAACATTAGAAAAACTAAAAAAGAATAAAAAACTGAAAAAAAACAAAAAAAAAACTAAAAATAAAATAAAAAATAATGAAAAAAAAAGAAAAAAAATAACTAAAAAAGAAAAACTAAACAACTAAAAAATAAACAAAAAGAATAAAAATAAAAAAGACAAAAACTAGAGAAAAAGAAAAAAAGAAAAAGAAAAAACTAAAATTAAAAAAGAAAAAAAGAAAAAAAAGAAAAAACTGAAAAAAGTAAAAAATAAAAAGGAAAAAAGAAAAAACTAAGCACAATGGCAATCATTTTAAAAAACTAAAAAAAAGATTTCAGTTCTTTTTCATTTTCTCTCACTCAATCTTAATCAGGTATTCAGATTGAAGCTCTTTCAATTTTATTAAATTGCTAAGAATACGAGGAATAAGCAGAGCCTCAACCTCAAAAGGCTCTGTCAAGATTGTTGCCTCTATTACGAATCTCTGATGTTTAAGTGGTATTTTGAAGTCTAATATTAATGTGTCAAACCTTTAACAGGTCTTGATAAACAGTTGTAGGTACTGGAGATTACCCCATATACCGGGTTTTAATATATGTCCTTCGCAGTGGAAATCAATGGACGGTAGATCTAATATATGAAAATTCGGATGGAGGATATTTTTCACTTACTGTCCTTTTTATCAATAAAATACCAAAACAGGTTATGACTCCATAAAATTACTTGCAAAAGGCTTAATCTACAGGGTGGGTTAAATTGTAGTTCTTATTTGGAAATTTGAATAAACTATTAATTGGAGAACTTGATTATAGCCTTGGTATTTCGGAAGGAGTTTAGAAATGTATTTTCAAGAAGTTGTAAGTTATCAATCTTTATGATAATTAAATTTAAAAAGTTACAATTTTTGTCTATTAAAAGTAAGAAATAATATTAAAACTTTAAGAGAACATATATTATTCCGTATATATGCCGCCTCCTTTTCAATACATCTCTCTTCACGCTCAAGTTTTAAAAACTTTAAAAAAGTCTCTCTTTAAGAATTTTGAATGAAGGTCTAACTTTAGTTTAAAGAGTGGGGTATCGAGGAGGAGGCATCCCACATATAAACTTCTTAGGTTTTAGCACTTCTCCTCACTTTCAGCTGAAAAAATAGTTTTTCTTAAAATTTAACTTCTGATTTTTTTCGAATAGTATTCCGATAAATACCTCCTCATTCATGGTAATTACCCTAAGGAAGTTCCCCCACATAAAATTCTTCCCCCATGAACTTGCCATCGTAAAAGTGTGTCATTGCTACAAATCTCCCCCCCCCCAAAGAAAAAAGTTCACTGTTCCGGATGAAAATTCTTTTTAGCTTATTCTTCATATTCTTACTAAAAAAAGATACTAATTTTTACTTTATTTCTGATCGTTTATTAATTCATTCCGAAAATTACTTCTATGTTGAAAACTTTTCCAAGATCCCTCCCCTCAATCGATAAGTTTCTCGTAGATAATTCTAATAGATAGTTCTTCATGGATTATTTATAATGAGTTGAATGAGCAAATTTGTATTTGAATTCAGCCAAATTTCCCCCGTGTAAAATTTCTGATGAAAAGTCTACCCCCCCAAAAAAAAACTTCCCTTCCAAATGGAAAATCATCCCTGTAGAAAATAGCTCTCTTCCTAAGAATATACCACACTTTCAAAGAATCTGTCACAGTCTTTCCTCTCCGACAAATACACCCCCCCCCCCAAAAAAAAAAAACGTGCAAAATACGCCTTGTTGAAAATAATCACCGGCGAATCTCCCCCTGGAAAATACTTCCTCCCTTAGCAAGTTGGTCTCCAATCCCTTTCGACTTATAATAAAGGACTAGAATACTGGTGGATCCAGGGGACGGGACCATTAACCCCCCGAGATATCTCCCGTGCCCCCTTTTCTTTGTTTGTTTCTTTTTTCACTATTTTTCTTAATAAATTTGTCAATATCGTCAATTATTTAAAACTATCTGATCGGGACTTAAAACAGGAGTTCTAAAGCACAAGATTATTCTAAATATCAGATTTTATTAAGATCTGATCATCCTTTCGTAAGTTACAAATACCTCATTTTTCTAGTTTTTCCGAATTACACCCCCCTCCCAACTCTTTTCTTATATTACCACTCACTCAAGATTACGCTGTGTAAAACTTGTAATTTTTGAAACTATAATTTCTCGTAAATACCAAGGCTATAATCAAGTTCTCCAATTAATAGTTTATTCAAGTTAAATTTTAAGAAAAACTATTTTTTCAGCTGAAAGTGAGGAGAAGCGCTAAAACCTGAGAAGTTTATATGTGGGATGCCTCCTCCTTGATACCCCACTCTTTAAACTAAAGTTAGACCTTCATTCAAAATTCTTAAAGAGAGACTTTTTTAAAGTGTTTAAAACTTGAGCGTGAAGAGAGATGTATTGAAAAGGAGGCGGCATATATACGGAATAATATATGTTCTCTTAAAGTTTTAATATTATTTCTTACTTTTAATAGACAAAAATTGTAACTTTTTAAATTTAATTATCATAAAGATTGATAACTTACAACTTCTTGAAAATACATTTCTAAACTCCTTCCGAAATACCAAGGCTATAATCAAATTCTCCAATTAATAGTTTATTCAAATTTCCAAATAAGAACTACAGTTTAACCCACCCTGTAGATTAAGCCCGATGTCCCGCTGAATTAAAACATTAAAATTAACTACAGATATGCGTGTCCGATTGCAAAACGATGACTCTGGTCAAACATTTTCAGATCAATTGCTGGCAATTGGAAAGGGAAAGCTCGCAGTAGACTCAATTTCAGGACGTATACAACTACCTGCTGAATTCTGTAATTTAGTGACGTCCAAAAGTGAATTGGTTGAAAAAGTATTTCTGAATATTCTAACCAATTATAAAAATCATAAATGGCTAATCGAACGAGTGATTCTTTCAGCCAAGAATATAGACGTCCATGAAATCAACAATATTGTTTTGACCAAGATTCGAGAACAGGCAGTCCTTTACAAGTCAGTCGACACAGTTCTGGAACCAAATGAAGCGGTTAATTATCCATCCGAATTTCAAATTCCCTGGATCTCCCAGGGTTTCCACCACACTTGTTAGAACTAAAAATAGGAGTACCAATAATATTGTTACAAAATGTCAACCCACCAAAGCTTTGCAATGGCACGCCACTTACCGTAAAAAAACAATGGAAAGCGTAATAGAGGCAACAATCTTGACAGAGCCTTTTGAGGGTGAGGCTCTGCTTATTCCTCGTATTCTTAGCAATTTAATAAAATTGAAAGAGCTTCAATCTGAATACCTGATTAAGATTGAGTGAGAGAAAATGAAAAAGAACTGAAATCTTTTTTTTAGTTTTTTAAAATGATTGCCATTGTGCTTAGTTTTTTCTTTTTTCCTTTTTATTTTTTACTTTTTTCAGTTTTTTCTTTTTTTTCTTTTTTTCTTTTTTAATTTTAGTTTTTTCTTTTTTCTTTTTCTTTTTTTCTTTTTCTCTAGTTTTTGTCTTTTTTAATTTTATTCTTTTTGTTTATTTTTTAGTTGTTTAGTTTTTCTTTTTTAGTTCTTTTTTAGTTCCAAAGCTTTGCAATGGCACGCCACTTACCGTAAAAAAACAATGGAAAGTGTAATAGAGGCAACAATCTTGACAGAGCCTTTTGAGGGTGAGGCTCTGCTTATTCCTCGTATTCTTAGCAATTTAATAAAATTGAAAGAGCTTCAATCTGAATACCTGATTAAGATTGAGTGAGAGAAAATGAAAAAGAACTGAAATCTTTTTTTTAGTTTTTTAAAATGATTGCCATTGTGCTTAGTTTTTTCTTTTTTCCTTTTTATTTTTTCCTTTTTTCAGTTTTTTCTTTTTTTTCTTTTTTTCTTTTTTAATTTTAGTTTTTTCTTTTTTCTTTTTTTTTTCATTATTTTTTATTTAATTTTTAGTTTTTTTTTCAGTGTTTTTATTCTTTTTTAGTTTTTTTATGTTTCTTATGTTTTTCCTTTATTTTAGTTTTTTCATTTTAGTTTTTTCTTTTTTTAATTCGTATTCTTTTTTAGTTTTTCTCTTTTTTTTATTTATTTTTAATTTTTAGTTTTTTTAGTTTTCATTCTTTTTTGCTTTTTAGTTTTTTTTAGTTTTATCTTTTTTTGTTTTTTTTTAGTTTTTTTTTTGTTTTTTTCTTCTTACTTTTAGTTTGTTTTATTCTTTTAGTTTTCTTTTTCTTCTTTAATTTTCAGTTTTTTCTCCTTTCTTAGTTATTCTTTTTTTAGTTTTTTTCTTTTCTAGGCGTTTTGTCAGCGGAAATAACAATTTTATGCGCATCAGTAGGCATCAAATCGATTGCTGTTTTGAACAGGTGCACTAAATTATTATTTTCGTGGAAAAGATGTTGCAATTGAGAAACGATAGTCCTTTCAACGTCGGGAGAAATTTCGTAACGTGTATTCAATTTAGAATTTCTATCACTGATGAAGTAGGCCTACAGTTGTAATAATTTATTCTCACCTGAGAATGGTAGAAGGGACCCTGCTCTATGATAAATTTGTCCTTTAACTTTGAAGGCAGGCATAATTTGATCTTGATTTTCGATTTGGGCACCAAACGACGTCATTTGTACTTCTATTTTCTGTCCAATTGCAAAACGATCAATTATTATTCCTCGGATTCCCATGATTCCAAAGGATCTGTTTTCCAATTTAAAAGATTGCAATACTTATTCTATGGCACAAATCCTTTGCAACCACGTTTAAAAAAATTATTTATAATGTATATTCGTTACTAGTATACACTTCCTTTAACCTTAATAGCTGGCCTTGCAACGGTAAGCTTTGAACCTGAATACCTATGCATATATCACAAGGTCTGATCCGCTTTACCATCACAAGGTATTAATAATTATGTACAATCTTGTATATGATATTTCATGTTATTGTTACCAACCTGCGTCAGGTGGCTTGGTGCTGTGGTGAGTAATTAGTAGTAGTAGAAGTAGTTACTTACTAATACAACTAAGAAAAGCCAAAGGTTTTATTCTATTTGTTATTATCTTTGAAAAACGTATCTTGTCAAGTATTAGGCTACTATATAGCACATTGAACATGACTATTTGACTCTATACTTTGGGTAAGGGGAATCAAAGTTTAAGTCAATATATTGTAATTAGTTTCACATCAAGTAAGGTCTATAAGGCTATCAAGGCTATAGAGATAGATGATGTGAACTTAGTAAAGAACAACCAACAGTCTGTAGTAACTGAAAGCTAACACAATAAAAGTATCTGTTGAATACAACACCAGCATATATTGAATAGTTGCTGATGCGCATAAAATTGTTATTTCCGCTGACAAAACGCCTAGAAAAGAAAAAAACTAAAAAAAGAATAACTAAGAAAGGAGAAAAAACTGAAAATTAAAGAAGAAAAAGAAAACTAAAAGAATAAAACAAACTAAAAGTAAGAAGAAAAAAAACAAAAAAACTAAAAAAAAAACAAAAAAGATAAAACTAAAAAAAACTAAAAAGCAAAAAAGAATGAAAACTAAAAAAACTAAAAATTAAAAATAAATAATAAAAAAAAGAAAAACTAAAATAGAATACGAATTAAAAAAAGAAGAAACTAAAAAAAAGAAAAAACTAAAATAAAGGAAAAACATAAGAAACATAAAAAAACTAAAAAAGAATAAAAAAACTGAAAAAAAACAAAAAAAAAACTAAAAATAAAATAGAAAATAATGAAAAAAAAAGAAAAAAAATAACTAAAAAAGAAAAACTAAACAACTAAAAAATAAACAAAAAGAATAAAAATAAAAAAGACAAAAACTAGAGAAAAAGAAAAAAAGAAAAAGAAAAAACTAAAACTAAAAAAGAAAAAAAGAAAAAAGAAGAAAAAACTGAAAAAAGTAAAAAATAAAAAGGAAAAAAGAAAAAACTAAGCACAATGGCAATCATTTTAAAAAACTAAAAAAAAGATTTCAGTTCTTTTTCATTTTCTCTCACTCAATCTTAATCAGGTATTCAGATTGAAGCTCTTTCAATTTAATTAAATTGCTAAGAATACGAGGAATAAGCAGAGCCTCACCCTCAAAAGGCTCTGTCAAGATTGTTGCCTCTATTACGAATCTCTGACGTTTAAGTGGTATTTTGAAGTCTAATATTAATGTGTCAAACCTTTAACAGGTCTTGATAAACAGTTGTAGGTACTGGAGATTACCCCATATACCGGGTTTTAATATATGTCCTTCGCAGTGGAAATAAATGGACGGTAGATCTAATATATGAAAATTGGGATGGGGGATATTTTTCACTTACTGTCCTTTTTATCAATAAAATACCAAAACAGGTTATGACTCCATAAAATTACTTGCAAAAGGCTTAATCTACAGGGTGGGTTAAACTGTAGTTCTTATTTGGAAATTTGAATAAACTATTAATTGGAGAACTTGATTATAGCCTTGGTATTTCGGAAGGAGTTTAGAAATGTATTTTCAAGAAGTTGTAAGTTATCAATCTTTATGATAATTAAATTTAAAAAGTTACAATTTTTGTCTATTAAAAGTAAGAAATAATATTAAAACTTTAAGAGAACATATATTATTCCGTATATATGCCGCCTCCTTTTCAATACATCTCTCTTCACGCTCAAGTTTTAAACACTTTAAAAAAGTCTCTCTTTAAGAATTTTGAATGAAGGTCTAACTTTAGTTTAAAGAGTGGGGTATCGAGGAGGAGGCATCCCACATATAAACTTCTCAGGTTTTAGCGCTTCTCCTCACTTTCAGCTGAAAAAATAGTTTTTCTTAAAATTTAACTTCTGATTTTTTTCGAATAGTATTCCGATAAATACCTCCTCATTCATGGTAATTACCCTAAGGAAGTTCCCCCACATAAAATTCTTCCCCCATGAGCTTGCCATCGTAAAAGTGTGTCATTGCTACAAATCTCCCCCCCCCCCAAAGAAAAAAGTTCACTGTTCCGGATGAAAATTCTTTTTAGCTTATTCTTCATATTCTTACTAAAAAAAGATACTAATTTTTACTTTATTTCTGATCGTTTATTAATTCATTCCGAAAATTACTTCTATGTTGAAAACTTTTCCAAGATCCCTCCCCTCAATCGATAAGTTTCTCGTAGATAATTCTAATAGATAGTTCTTCATGGATTATTTATAATGAGTTGAATGAGGAAATTTGTATTTGAATTAAGCCAAATTTCCCCCGTGTAAAATTTCTGATGAAAAGTCTACCCCCCCCCCCCCGAAAAAAAAACTTCCCTTCCAAATGGAAAATCATCCCTGTAGAAAATAGCTCTCTTCCTAAGAATATACCACACTTTCAAAGAATCTGTCAAAGTCTTTCCTCTCCGACAAATACACCCCCCCCCAAAAAAAGTGCAAAATACGCCTTGTTGAAAATAATCACCGGCGAATCTCCCCCTGGAAAATACTTCCTCCCTTAGCAAGTTGGTCTCCAATCCCTTTCGACTTATAATAAAGGACTAGAATACTGGTGGATCCAGGGGACGGGACCATTAGCCCCCCGAGATATCTCCCGTACCCCCTTTTCTTTGTTTGTTTCTTTTTTCACTATTTTTCTTAATAAATTTGTCAATATCGTCAATTATTTAAAACTATCTGATCGGGACTTAAAACAGGAGTTCTAAAGCACAAGATTATTCTAAATATCAGATTTTATTAAGATCTGATCATCCTTTCGTAAGTTACAAATACCTCATTTTTCTAGTTTTTCCGAATTACACCCCCTCCCAACTCTTTTCTTATATTACCACTCACTCAAGATTACGCTGTGTAAAACTTGTAATTTTTGAAACTATAATTTCTCGTAAATTTCTCAAACTATAAAACTTTTAAATCGTAAACTTGAGTGAGTGGCGTATAAGGCACAAGCACCATTAACGATGTTTAAAACTCAAGAACAGCCATTGCTATAGGCACCTACCAACACCATATTCCTCTTTCATAGGGTATTTCATTGAGCCTATGTTTGCCGCTTAAAGCACGAATCCTTAAAGCCGTCAAGACCATTGCTCAAGTGATAGTAACCATCCGCTTCACACATACCAACAATATACTCATCCTCATATGGGGTTCCCATCTAGTCTATGTCTACTCCACTTTTTGTAGTCAATTACAGACAGTTGAATTTTTTGTTTCTGGCCCAAATCCCTTGGCTTATAATTGCAAGTTCACTTGCATAAGAGTCGAGGCAGATTGCAGGAGGCCCTTGTAGGCCTTGAATTGGACTCTTATTTCCGTTCATATTCATTTCTTTGGCGGGGTAATCAGTTGTAAATAGATTGCCAAATTTGTCAATGATTTAAAACAAGAGCTCTAAGACACGATATCTATCAAAACATCAAATTTCATTAAGATATGATCACTCCTTCGTAAGTTAAAAATAACTAATTTTTCATAATTAACCATCGCCCCTAATTCCCCCAAGGAGAGCGTATCCGTTCGGGCTATGTCAATCATGTATCTAGGACTTGTGCTTATTTTCTCACCAAGGTTCATCTCGATCCCTCCACTCTAAGCATCTTCCAAGATTTTAGGCCCCCCGACTGGATCCGGCGACATTGGGGAGGGGGAGCCTAAAATCTTGGAAAACGCTTAGAGTGGATGAATCGGGACGAAACTTGGTGGGGAAAATAAGCACAAGTCCTAAATACGTGATTGATATATCCAGAATGGATCCGCTCTCTTTGGGGGAGTTGGAGGGGGTCTAATTATAAAAAATTAAAAAAATGAGGTGTTTTTAACTTACGAAGGAGTAATCGGATCTTAATGAAATCTCATATTTAGAAGGACTTATAACAGAGATCTCTTGTTTTAAATCCTAACCCGAACCAGTGTCATTGGTGGGGGGGGCTAAAATCTTAGATAACGCTCGCTTAAAGCGGTGAGATCAGGATGAAACTTGGTCGGAAGAACAAGCACAAGTCCTAGATACGAGATTGAGATAATCGGACCACATCCGCTTTCTTTGGTTGAGTTGGGAGGGGGGTGTAATTCAGAAAAACTAGAAAAATGAGGTATTTGTAACTTACGAACGGATAATCAGATCTTAATAAAATCTAATATTTGGAATAATATTGTGCTTTAAAACTCCTGTTTTAAGTCCCGATCAGATCCGGTGACGTTGGGGGAGTTGGAGGAAGAAACCAGTATTCTTGGAAAACGTGAAAATCGAGGTATCTTACGAATGGGTGATCGGATCTTAATGAAACTTGATATTTAGAAGAGTCTTATGTCTCAAATGCTCCATTTTCAATTCGAGTCGGATTTGGGGACATAGAGGGTCGGAAATATTGTCAAACAGAAACATTGAAAAACACAGAGTGGAGAGATCGGGATAAAACTTGATGGGAAGAATAAGCACAAGTTATAGATACAAGTGATTGACATATTCGGAACAGATTCGTTCTCTTTGAGGGATCTGGGGGTTTTTAATTTGGAAAAATTAGAAAAAATGAGGTAGTTTTAACTTAATAATGGGTAATCCGATCTTAATGAAATTTGAGTTTTAGAAGAATATCGTGTCTCAGAGCTCTTATTTTATATTCCGACCGGATCCAGTAACATTAGAGGGAGCTGGAGGGGAACGCCTAAAATCTTGGAAAACCCTTAGAGTGGAGGGATCCGAATGTAACTTGATGGGTAGAATAAGTAAATGTCGTAGATGCGTGATTGATGTAACCGGAATGGATCAGCTCTCTTTGGGGGAGTTAGGGGGTTGAAGTGCTTTAGCGAGTTCGGTGCTTCTGGACGTGCTAGGACGATTAAAATTGGTATGTCAGGGACCTGCACAAATTGACTTGATTCTGTTGTAGAATGTTCCCTGATTTTACAACATGGGGGAGGGGCTGAAGAGAGGGGAAAAATTAGAAAAAATGAGATATTTTTAACTTACGAGTGGGTGATTGGACCTTAATGAATTTTTGATATTTAGAAGGACCTAGTGTCTCAGAGCTCTTGTTTTAAATCCCGACCGGCAGTAAGCCTCTGATTTTCCTTTTAAATCAATCTATTGATTCTTAGAATTTTGCTAGAGCTCATACTATATGGGCTCTTGGCTCTTCCAACTTCGTCACAAGTGCCATATGAGCTCTTAGCTCTTGTTAAAATAGAATTGGGAAAGCTGACTCTTCATTGTTCTTCTGCGAGTCTAACGGAAACATGTAATCATGTAATTATAGAGCAAAATCATGGGGGGGGGGGTCAATGTGACAGGGACGCCAAGGAGCAAAATCTTAGGGAAAGCTGAATGTCACAAAGGTGCCAATAATTGACGATGTTGACAAATTTATTAAGAAAAATAGTGAAAAAAGAAACAAACAAAGAAAAGGGGCACGGGAGATATCTCGGGGGGTTAAGGGTCCCGTCCCCTGGATCCACCAGTATTCTAGTCCTTTATTATAAGTCGAAAGGGATTGGAGACCAACTTGCTAAGGGAGGGAGTATTTTCCAGGGGGAGATTCGCCGGTGATTATTTTCAACAAGGCGTATTTTGCACGTTTTTTTTGCTTTTTTTTTGGGGGGGGGGTGTATTTGTCAGAGAGGAAAGACTGTGACAGATTCTTTGAAAGTGTGGTATATTCTTAGGAAGAGAGATATTTTCTACAGGGATGATTTTCCATTTGGAAGGGAAGTTTTTTTTTTTTTTTGGGGGGGGTGTAGACTTTTCATCAGAAATTTTACACGGGGGAAATTTGGCTGAATTCAAATACAAATTTGCTCATTCACTTCATGATAAATAATCCAAGAAAAACTATCTATTAGAATTATCTACGAGAAACTTATCGATTGAGGGGAGGGATCTTGGAAAAGTTTTCAACATAGAGGTGATTTTCGGAATGAATTTATAAACGATCAGAAATAAAGTAAAAATTAGTATCTTTTTTTAGTAAGAATATGAAGAATAAGCTAAAAAGAATTTTTCATCCGGAACAGTTAACTTTTTTTGGGGGGGGGGGGATTTGTAGCAATGACACACTTTTATCATGGCAAGTTCATGGGGGAAGAATTTTATGTGGGGGAACTTCCTTAGGGTAATTACCATGAATGAGGAGGTATTTATCGGAATACTATTCGAAAAAAATCAGAAGTTAAATTTTAAGAAAAACTATTTTTTCAGCTGAAAGTGAGGAGAAGCGCTAAAACCTGAGAATTTTATATGTGGGATGCCTCCTCCTCGATACCCCACTCTTTAAACTAAAGTTAGACCTTCATTCAAAATTCTTAAAGAGAGACTTTTTTTTAAAGTGTTTAAAACTTGAGCGTGAAGAGAGATGTATTGAAAAGGAGGCGGCATATATACGGAATAATATATGTTCTCTTAAAGTTTTAATATTATTTCCTACTTTTAGTAGACAAAAATTGTAACTTTTTAAATATAATTATCATAAAGATTGATAACTTACAACTTCTTGAAAATACATTTCTAAACTCCTTCCGAAATACCAAGGCTATAATCAAATTCTCCAATTAATAGTATATTCAAATTTCCAAATAAGAACTACAGTTTAACCCACCCTGTAGATTAAGCCCGATGTCCCGCTGAATTAAAACATTAAAATTAACTACAGATATGCGTGTCCGATTGCAAAACGATGACTCTGGTCAAACATTTTCAGATCAATTGCTGGCAATTGGAAAGGGAAAGCTTGCAGTAGACTCAATTTCAGGACGTATACAACAACCTGCTGAATTCTGTAATTTAGTGACGTCCAAAAGTGAATTGGTTGAAAAAGTATTTCTGAATATTCTAACCAATTATCAAAATCATAAATGACTAATCGAACGAGTGATTCTTTCAGCCAAGAATATAGACGTCCACGAAATCAACAATATTGTTTTGACCAAGATTCGCGACCAGGCAGTCCTTTACAAGTCAGTCGACACAGTTCTGGAACCAAATGAAGCGGTTAATTACCCATCCGAATTTCAAATTCCCTTGATCTCCCAGGGTTTCCACCACACTTGATGGAACTAAAAATAGGAGTACCAATGATATTGTTACAAAATGTCAACCCACCAAAGCTTTGCAATTGCACGCCGCTTACCGTAAAAAAACAATGGAAAGCGTAATAGAGGCAACAATCTTGACAGAGCCTTTTGAGGGTGAGGCTCTGCTTATTCCTTGTATTCTTAGCAATTTAATAAAATTGAAAGAGCTTCAATCTGAATACCTGATTAAGATTGAGTGAGAGAAAATGAAAAAGAACTGAAGTCTTTTTTTTAGTTTTTTAAAATGATTGCCATTGTGCTTAGTTTTTTCTTTTTTCCTTTTTATTTTTTCCTTTTTTCAGTTTTTTCTTTTTTTTCTTTTTTTCTTTTTTAATTTTAGTTTTTTCTTTTTTCTTTTTCTTTTTTTCTTTTTCTCTAGTTTTGTCTTTTTTATTTTTATTCTTTTTGTTTATTTTTTAGTTGTTTAGTTTTTCTTTTTTAGTTCTTTTTTTTTCTTTTTTTTTCATTATTTTTTATTTTATTTTAGTTTTTTTTCAGTGTTTTTATTCTTTTTTAGTTTTTTTATGTTTCTTATGTTTTTCCTTTATTTTAGTTTTTTCATTTTAGTTTCTTCTTTTTTTAATTCGTATTCTTTTTTAGTTTTTCTCTTTTTTTTATTTATTTTTAATTTTCAGTTTTTTTAGTTTTCATTCTTTTTTGCTTTTTAGTTTTTTTTAGTTTTATCTTTTTTTGTTTTTTTTTAGTTTTTTTTGTTTTTTTCTTCTTACTTTTAGTGTGTTTTATTCTTTTATTTTTCCTTTTCTTCTTTAATTTTCAGTTTTTTCTCCTTTCTTAGTTATTCTTTTTTTAGTTTTTTTCTTTTCTAGGCGTTTTGTCAGCGGAAATAACAATTTTATGCGCATCAGTAGGCATCAAATCGATTGCTGTTTTGAACAGGTGCACTAAATTATTATTTTCGTGGAAAAGATGTTGCAATTGAGAAACGATAGTCCTTTCAACGTCGGGAGAAATTTCGTAACGTGTATTCAATTTAGAATTTTTATCACTGATGAAGTAGGCCTACAGTTGTAATAATTTATTCTCACCTGAGAATGGTAGAAGGGACCCTGCTCTATGATAAATTTGTCCTTTAACTTTGAAGGCAGGCATAATTTGATCTTGATTTTCGATTTGGGCACCAAACGACGTCATTTGTACTTCTATTTTCTGTCCAATTGCAAAACGATCAATTATTATTCCTCGGATTCCCATGATTCCAAAGGATCTGTTTTCCAATTTAAAAGATTGCAATACTTATTCTATGGCACAAATCCTTTGCAACCACGTTTAAAAAAATTATTTATAATGTATATTTGTTACTAGTAAACACTTCCTCTAACTTTAGTAGCTGGCCTTGCAACGGTAAGCTTTGAACCTGAATACCTATGCATATAGAACAAGGTCTGATCCGCTTTACCATCACAAGGTATTAATAATTATGTACAATCTTGTATATGATATTTCATGTTATTGTTACCAACCTGCGTCAGGTGGCTTTGTAGTGGTGAGTAATTAGTAGTAGTAGAAGTAGTTACTTACTAATACAACTAAGAAAAGTCATAGGTTTTATTCTATTTGTTATTATCTTAGAAAAACGTATCTTGTCAAGTATTAGGCTACTATATAGCACATTGAACATGACTATTTGACTCTATACTTTGGGTAAGGGGAATCAAAGTTTAAGTCAATATATTGTAATTAGTTTCACATCAAGTAAGGTCTATAAGGCTATCAAGGCTATAGAGATAGATGATGTGAACTTAGTAAAGAACAACCAACAGTCTGTAGTAACTGAAAGCTAACACAATAAAAGTATCTGTTGAATACAACACCAGAATATATTGACTAGTTGCTTTTCAGCAACTAAAAAACTAAATAAAGAAAAAATTTTAAAATAAATAAACAAAAAAAAGAAGAGAACTAAAAAAATGAAGAAACTAAAAAAACATCTTAAAAAAAAAAACTAAAAAGAGAAAAATAAAATAAAATTAAAAGGTGAAACTAGAAAGAAAAAAACTAAAAAAAGAAAAACTAAAAAAGACAAAAAGACAAAATCTTAAGAAAAAGAAAAAAAGAAAAAAGAAGAAACCAAAAAAGAAACAATAATAAAAAGAAGAAAATTAAAATACCTAAGTTAGTTAAAAAAATAAAAATCACTAAAAAAAAGAAAAAACAACAAAAAAATTAAAAAGGAAAAAATAAAAACAGAAGAAAACTAAAAAAAAAAAAAAAAGAAAAAAAGCTGGCAAGGCCACCAAAAAGGTGCCTGGCCAGGCTTGAAATATCCATATGTATAAAAATAAGTTGTCGTTGTGTGTGTGTGTCGAGTGATGTCATGTTTTTGTGTCGACTGACGTCATGTCTATCGACTGACGTCATTATAAGGATTGAGCTGTATGCGTCATGAAGTTGTTTGTCGACTGACTTCATGTTTGTCAACTGATGAAATTACATACCGGGACACCAGGACACAAATGACGACCGGGACACAGGGAATATAAATGACGACCGGGACACAGGGACACAACTACAACGGAGACGTCGGGGGCATAGGCGGGATATATAAATGACGACCGGGACACAGGGATTGTTCGAATAGAAATTACAGACCAGGACACCAGAACACAAATGACGACTGGGACACCAAGACACAGGGAATATAAATGACGACCGTGACACAGGAAATATAAATGTCGACCGTGACACAGGGACACAACTATAACGGGGACGCCAGGGGGCACAAGGGGATATATAAATGACGATGGCTACACAGGAAATGTTTGATTAGTAATCACCATCAACGAAGCTCAAGGGCAATCATTAGAATCATGAGGTATAGATCTGAATACGGATTGAATATATATATATATATATATATATATATATATATATATATATATATATATATATATATATATATCGATTTATATTCACAGGCGGGACACAACTACAATGGTGCTTAACTAATATGCCACGTAACAACTTACACGTGCAGAGGTTGGGGTGGCGCGAGGCACCACCCCAACAGCTAGTATATATATATATATATATATATATATATATATATATATATATATATATAAATAAGTTGTCTGTCTGTGGATCTGTGGATCAGGTAACGTCATGTTTCTGTGTCGGCTGACGTCATGAAATTAGTTGTCGTCATTTTTGCTTTGACGGTGACGTCATTCAAGATATTTAAGACATATATGTTCACAAAGAAATCTATTAATGTTTAAGTTTAAAATGACTGATGCCAAAAAACTTGCTGCTGATAGAGAAAGTCAGAAAAGAAAGCGTGCCGAGGAATCAAAAGAACAGCAAGGAAACAGGCTTGAGGCTAAAGAACGCAAAACCGCGCAGTTAGATGAAGATCCACCTGGACAGCGAGAGTCAAAACATATCAAAACTGAAAATGATAGCGATGATGATTGGGTTTGGGATTTTGACTTGGATAAGGTCATCAATGCCTACCAGATTTTAGTTAAAAAACGAAGGTTTGGCGATATGTATTTCATAGTGAAGCTGAAAAATAAAGAAGAAAAAGAAAACTGAAAAAAGAAAAAATGTAAAAAACATGACGACCGGAACACAGGGAATATAAATGACGACCAGGACACGCTGAAAAATAAAGAAGAAAAAGAAAACTGAAAAAAGAAAAAATGTAAAAAACTAAAAAATACTAAAAAGAAAAAAACTCAAAGAGAAATTACAGACCGGGACACAAATGACGACCGGGACAGAGGGAATATAAATAACGACCGGGACACTCAAAGAGAAATTACAGACTGGGATACCGGGACACAAATGACGACCGGGACACAGGGAATATAAATGACGACCAGGACACAGGTATTTAAGAATATCGTTCAAGGACAAATTTTTGAATGTATTCAAGCCGAAGTAGCTGAGTTGGTAAAGCGTTATGTTTCAGGTTCTAGGTCCGAGAGGCTCCAGGTTTGAACTTTGGCTTTAGCATTAATACAAAAGAAGAAAAAAACTAAAAAAGGTAAAAACTACAAAAAATCTATCTATATAAAAATAAGTTGTCTGTCTGTGGATCTGTGGATTAGGTGACGTCATGTTTCTGTGTCGGCTGACGTCATGAAATTAGTTGTCGTCATTTTTGCTTTGACGGTGACGTCATTAAAGATATTTAAGACATATATGTTCACGTAGAAATCTATTAATGTTTAAGTTTAAAATGACTGATGCCAAAAAACTTGCTGCTGATAGAGAAAGTCAGAAAAGAAAGCGTGCCGAGGAATCAAAAGAACAGCAAGGAAACAGGCTTGAGGCTAAAGAACGCAAAACCGCGCAGTTAGATGAAGATCCACCTGGACAGCGAGAGTCAAAACATATCAAAACTGAAAATGATAGCGATGATGATTGGGTTTGGGATTTTGACTTGGATAAGGTCATCAATGTCTACCAGATTTTAGTTAAAAAAACGAAGGTTTGGCGATATGTATTTCATAGTGAAGCTGAAAAATAAAGAAGAAAAAGAAAACTAAAAAAAGAAAAAATGTAAAAAACATGACGACCGGGACACAGGGAATATAAATGACGACCAGGACACGCTGAAAAATAAAGAAGAAAAAGAAAACTGAATAAAGAAAAAATGTAAAAAACTAAAAAATACTAAAAAGAAAAAACACTCAAAGAGAAATTACAGACCGGGACACAAATGACGACCGGGACAGAGGGAATATAAATAACGACCGGGACACTCAAAGAGAAATTACAGACTGGGATACCGGGACACAAATGACGACCGGGACACAGGGATTATAAATGACGACCAGGACACAGGTATTTAAGAATATCGTTCAAGGACAAATTTTTGAATGTATTCAAGCCGAAGTAGCTGAGTTGGTAAAGCGTTATGTTTCAGGTTCTAGGTCCGAGAGGCTCCAGGTTTGAACCTTGGCTTTAGCATTAATACAAAAGAAGAAAAAAAATAAAAAAGGTAAAAACTACAAAAAAACTAAAAAGAAAATATATATATATATATTTATATATATATATATATATATATATATATATATATATATATATATATATATATATATATATATATATATATATCTTCTACATATATAAAAATAAGTTGTCTGTCTGTGTAACGATGACTCTGGTCAAACATTTTCAGATCAATTGCTGGCAATTGGAAACGGAATTGTATATTCGCAATTTTTACGTAGTTTGAAACACATACATAAATCTATCTATATTCACAGGTGGGACACAAGGACACAACTACAATGGCGCGTAACTAATATGGCGCGTAACGACTTACGCGCGCGGGGGGGCTTGGGGGGGCACGAAGCGCCCCACCAAATAGGTGTTGGGGCGGCGCGAAGCGCCACCCCAACAGCTAGTGTATATATATATATATATATATATATATATATATATATATATATATATATATATATATATATATATATATATATATTCATATATATATATATATATATATATATATATATATATATATATATATATATATATATATATGTATATATATATGTATAACGAACGGGAGATATTAATTACGACCAGGACATTCAAACATAAATTACAGACCGAACACCGGGACACAGATGATGACCGAGACACCGGGACACAGGAAATATAAATGACGACTGGGACGCTCAAAGATAAATTACAGACTGGGACACAAATGACGACCGGGATACTGGGAATATAAATGACGACCAGGATACTGGGAATATAAATGACGACCGGAACACAGGGACACAACTACAACGGGGATGCCGGGGGCACAGGGGCATATATAAATGACGACAGGGACTCAGAGAATGTTTGATTAGCATTCACCATCAACAAAGGTCAAGGGCAATCATTAGAATAATGAGGTATAGATCTGAATACGGATTGTTTTTCCCATGGACAATTTTATGTTGCATTTTCAAGAGTCGGTAAACCTGACAAACTATTTATTTGCACAGACAGTGGGACATCGAAGAATGGAGACTCTCGAAAACAGGCATGAGCCCTTCATGGCATGTTAGAAAATAAGTTTCTTGCGGCCATGCCAATTTGATTAAAAAAGGTACAAATATCGAATCCGGGCACGTCTTAGACCTGACATCACCAAACTTGTTTTGGCGATGTCCCTAATAGGAAGGTGATGGGATAATCAGAAAATACGTCACAAGACTTGTTTTGTTAATAAGAATAAATTGGTAGCCTTGGATGTCTCTTGTTTTAGCTTTTGGCATGGATATAAAGGCGTATCTGTCAAATATATGGGTAGTAGGTACTTCGAATAGAAGATGGCGTATGAGAGATGAATCTCTGATGTTTAAGTGGTATTTTGAAGTCTAATATTAATGTGTCAAACCTTTAACAGGTCTTGATAAACAGTTGTAGGTACTGGAGATTACTCCATACACCGGGTTTTAATATATGTCCTTCGCAGTGGAAATCAATGGACGGTAGATCTAATATATGAAAATTTGGATGGGGGATATTTTTCACTTACTGTCCTTTTTATCAATAAAATACCAAAACAGGTTATGACTCCATAAAATTACTTGCAAAAGGCTTAATCTAGAGGGTGGGTTAAACTGTAGTTCTTATTTGGAAATTTGAATAAACTATTAAATGGAGAATTTGATTATAGCCTTGGGATTTCGGAAGGAGTTTAGAAATGTATTTTCAAGAAGTTGTAAGTTATCAATCTTTATGATAATTAAATTTAAAAAGTTACAATTTTTGTCTATTAAAAGTAAGAAATAATATTAAAACTTTAAGAGAACATATATTATTCTGTATATATGCCGCCTCCTTTTCAATACATCTCTCTTCACGCTCAAGTTTTAAACACTTAAAAAAAAGTCTCTCTTTAAGAATTTTGAATGAAGGTCTAACTTTAGTTTAAAGAGTGGGGTATCGAGGAGGAGGCAGCCCATATATAAAATTCTCAGGTTTTAGCGCTTCTCCTCACTTTCAGCTGAAAAAATAGTTTTTCTTAAAATTTAACTTCTGATTTTTTTCGAATAGTATTCCGATAAATACCTCCCCATTCATGGTAATTACCCTAAGGAAGTTCCCCCACATAAAATTCTTCCCCCATGACTTTGCCATCGTAAAAGTGTGTCATTGCTACAAATCCCCCCCCCCCCCAAAAAAAAGTTCACTGTTCCGGATGAAAAATTCTTTTTAGCTTATTCTTCATATTCTTACTAAAAAAAGATACTAATTTTTACTTTCTGATCGTTTATTATTTCATTCCGAAAATTACTTCTATGTTAAAAACTTTTCCAAGATCCCTCCCCTCCATCGAGAGGTTTCTCGTAGATAATTCTAATAGATAGTTCTTCATGGATTATTTATCATGAGTTGAATGAGCAAATTTGTATTTGAATTCAGCCAAATTTCCCCCGTGTAAAATTTCTGATGAAAAGTCTACCCCCCCCCAAAAAAAAAAACTTCCCTTCCAAATGGAAAATCATCCCTGTAGAAAATAGCTCTCTTCCTAAGAATATACCACACTTTCAAAGAATCTGTCACAGTCTTTCCTCTCCGACAAATACACCCCCCCCCCAAAAGAAAACGTGCAAAATACGCCTTGTTGAAAATAATCACCGGCAAATCTCCCCCTGGAAAATACTCCCTCCCTTAGCAAGTTGGTCTCCAATCCCTTTCGACTTATAATAAAGGACTAGAATACTGGTGGATCCAGGGGACGGGACCCTTAACCCCCCGAGATTTCTCCCGTGCCCCCTTTTCTCTGTTTGTTTCTTTTTTCACTATTTTTCTTAATAAATTTGTCAATATCGTCAATTATTGGCACCTTTGTGACATTCAGCTTTCCCTAAGATTTTGCTCCTTGGCGTCCCTGTCACATTGACCCCCTCCCCCATGATTTTGCTCTATAATTACATGATTACATGTTTCCGTTAGACTCGCAGAAGCACAATGAAGAGTCACCTTTCCCAATTCTATTTTAACAAGAGCTAAGAGCTCATATGGCACTTGTGACGAAGCTGGAAGAGCCAAGAGCCCATATAGTATGAGCTCTAGCAAAATTCTAAGAATAAATAGATTGATTTAAAAGGAAAATCAGAGGCTTACTGCCGGTCGGGATTTAAAACAAGAGCTCTGAGACACTAGGTCCTTCTAAATATCAAAAATTCATTAAGGTCCAATCACCCACTCGTAAGTTAAAAATATCACATTTTTTCTAATTTTCCCCTCTCTTCAGCCCCTCCCCCATGGTGTAAAATCAGGGAACATTCTACAACAGAATCAAGTCAATTTGTGCAGGTCCCTGACATACCAATTTTAATAGTCCTAGCACATCCAGAAGCACCGAAATCGCTAAAGCACTTCAACCCCCTAACTCCCCCAAAGAGAGCTGATCCATTCCGGTTACATCAATCACGCATCTACGGCATTTACTTATTCTACCCACCAAGTTACATTCGGATCCCTCCACTCTCAGGGTTTTCCAAGATTTTAGGCGTTCCCCTCCAGCTCCCTCTAATGTTACTGGATCCGGTCGGGATATAAAATAAGAGCTCTGAGACACGATATCCTTCTAAAACTCAAATTTCATTAAGATCAGATTACCCATTATTAAGTTAAAACTACCTCATTTTTTCTAATTTTTCCAAATTAAAAACCCCCAGGTCCCTCAAAGAGAACGAATCTGTTCCGATTATGTCAATCACTTGTATCTAGAACTTGTGCTTATTCTTCCCATCAAGTTTTGTCCCGATCTCTCCACTTTGTGTTTTTCAATGTTTCTGTTTGGCAATATTTCCGACCCTCTATGTCCCCAAATCCGACTCGAATTGAGAATGGAGCATTTGAGACATAAGATTCTTCTAAATATCAAGTTTCATTAAGATCCGATCACCCATTCTTAAGATACCTCGATTTTCACGTTTTCCAAGAATACTGGTTTCTTCCTCCAACTCCCCCAACGTTCCGGATCTGATTGGGACTTAAAACAGGAGTTCTAAAGCACTAGATTATTCCAAATATCAGATTTTATTAAGATCTGATCATCCGTTCGTAAGTTACAAATACCTCATGTTTCTAGTTTTTCTGAATTACACCCCCCCCCTCCCAACTCAACCAAAGAAAGCGGATGTGGTCCGAATATCTCAATCTCGTATCTAGGACTTGTGCTTGTTCTTCCGACCAAGTTTCATCCTGATCTCACCGCTTTAAGGGAGCGTTATCCAAGATTTTAGCCCCCCCCCCCCAATGACACTGGTTCGGGTTAGGATTTAAAACAAGAGATCTCTGTTATAAGTCCTTCTAAATATGAGATTTCATTAAGATCCGATTACTCCTTCGTAAGTTAAAAACACCTCATTTTTCTAATTTTTTATAATTAGACCCCCTCAAACTCCCCCAAAGAGAGCGGATCCATTCTGGCTATATCAATCACGTATTTAGGACTTGTGCTTATTTTCCCCACCAAGTTTCGTCCCGATTCATCCACTCTAAGCGTTTTCCAAGATTTTAGGCTCCCCCCCCCAATGTCACCGGATCCAGTCGGGGGGCCTAAAATCTTGGAAGATGCTTAGAGTGGAGGGATCGGGATGAACCTTGGTGAGAAAAATAAGCACAAGTCCTAGATACATGATTGACATAGCCGGAACGGATACGCTCTCCTTGGGGGAGTTAGGGGCGATGGTTAATTCTGAAAAATTAGTTATTTTTAACTTACGAAGGAGTGATCATAT
>NW_027065112.1:0-23157 GCF_032884065.1 Artemia franciscana
GATTAAAGGCTCTTTTCCTATGTCAAAAGTTTTAGTTTTCGAGGGCAATAGCTACGTATGTTGAAAAAATGAAGATATTAGACTATTTTATGATTGCAAATGGTAAAGAATGTGCTTAAAGGCTCTTTTCCTATGTCAAAAAGTTTAGTTTTCGAGGGTAATTGCTACTTATGTTGAAAAAATAAAGATATTAGACTATTTTATGATTTCTAATGGTAAAGAATGTGATTAAAGGCTCTTTTCCTATTTCAAAAGTTTTAGTTTTCGAGGGTAATAGCTACGTATGTTCAAAAAATGAAGATATTAGACCATTTTATGATTGCACATGGTAAAGAATGTGATTAAAGGCTCTTTTCCTATGTCAAAAGTTTTAGTTTTCGGGGGTAATAGCTACATATGTTGAAAAAATGAAGATATTAGACTCTTTTATGATTGCACATGGTAAAGAATGTGATTAAAGGCTCTTTTCCTATTTCAAAAGTTTTAGTTTTCGAGGGTAATAGCTACGTATGTTGAAAAAATGAAGATATTAGACTATTTTATGATTGCACATGGTAAAGAATGTGATTAAAGGCTCTTTTCCTATTTCAAAAGTTTTAGTTTTTGAGGGTAATAGCTACGTATGTTGAAAAAATGAAGATATTAGACTTTTTAATGATTGCACATGGTAAAGAATGTGATTAAAGGCTCTTTTCCTATGTCAAAAGTTTTAGTTTTCGAGGGTAATAGCTACGTATGTTGAATAAATGAAGATATTAGACTATTTTATGATTGCAAATGGTAAAGAATGTGATTAAAGGCTCTTTTCCTATGTCAAAAGTTTTAGTTTTCGAAGGTAATATCTATGTCTGTGGAAAAAATGAAGATATTAGACAATTTTATGATTGCACATGGTAAAGAATGTGATGAAAGGCTCTTTTCCTATTTCAAAAATTTTAGTTCTCGAGGGTAATAGCTACGTATGTTGAAAAAATGAAGATATTAGACTATTTTATGATTGCAAATGGTAAAGAATGTGATTAAAGGCTCTTTTCCATTGTCAAAAGTTTTTGTTTTCGAGGGTAATAGCTATGTCTGTGGAAAAAATAAAGATATTAGACAATTTTATGATTGCACAGGGTAAAGAATTTGATTAAAGGCTCTTTTCCTATTTCAAAAGTTTTAGTTTTCGAGGGTAATAGCTACGTATGTTGAAAAAATGAAGATATTAGACTATTTTATGATTGCACATGGTAAAGAATGTGATTAAAGGCTCTTTTCCTATTTCAAAAGTTTTATTTTTCGAGGGTAATAGCTACGTATGTTGAAAAAATGAAAATATTAGACTATTTTATGATTGCAAATGGTAAAGAATGTGATTAAAGGCTCTTTTCCTATTTCAAAAGTTTTAGTTTTCGAGGGTAATAGCTACGTATGTTGAAAAAATGAAGATATTAGACTATTTTATGATTGCACGTGGTAAAGAATGTGATTAAAGGCTCTTTTCCTATTTCAAAAGTTTTAGTTTTTGAGGCTAATAGCTAAGTATGTTGAAAAAATGAAGATATTAGACAATTTTATGATTGCACATGGTAAAGCATGTGATTAAAGGCTCTTTTCCTATTTCAAAAGTTTTAGTTTTCGAGGGTAATAGCTACGTATGTTGAAAAAATGAAGATATCAGACTATTTTATGATTGCAAATGGTAAAGAATGTGATTAAAGGCTCTTTTCCTATGTCAAAAGTTTTAGTTTTCGAGGGTAATAGCTACGTATGTTGAAAAAATGAAGATATTAGACTATTTTATGATTGCACATGGTAAAGAATGTGATTAAAGGCTCTTTTCCTATTTCAAAAGTTTTAGTTTTCGAGGGTAATAGCTACGTATGTTGAAAAAATGAAGATATTACACTATTTTATGATTGCAAATGGTAAAGAATGTGATTAGAGGCTCTTTTCCTATGTCAAAAGTTTTAGTTTCCGAGGGTAATAGCTACGTATGTTGAAAAAAATGAAGATATTAGACTATTTTATGATTGCAAATGGTAAAGAATGTGATTAAAGGCTCTTTTCCTATTTCAAAAGTTTTAGTTTTCGAGGGTAATAGCTACGTATATTGAAAAAACGAAGATATTAGACAATTTTATGATTGCACATGGTAAAGAATGTGATTAAAGGCTATTTTCCTATGTCAAAAGTTTTAGTTTTCGAGGGTAATAGCTACGTATGTTGAAAAAATGAAGATATTAGACTATTCTATGATTGCACATGGTAAAGAATGTGATTAAAGGCTCTTTTCCTATGTCAAAAGTTTTAGTTTTCGAGGGTAATAGCTACGTATGTTGAAAAAATGAAGATATTAGACTATTTTATGATTGCAAATTATAAAGAATGTGATTAAAGGCTCTTTTCCTATTTCAAAAGTTTTAGTTTTTGAGGGTAATAGCTACGTATGTTGGAAAAATGAAGATATTAGACTATTTTATGATTGTACATGGTAAAGAATGTGCTTAAAGGCTCTTTTCTTATGTCAAAAGTTTTAGTTTTCGAGGGTAATAGCTACGTATGTTGAATAAAATGATGATATTAGACTATTTTATGATTGCAAATGGTAAAGAATGTGATTATAGGCTCTTTTCCTATGTCAAAAGTTTTAGTTTTCGAGGGTAATAGCTACGTATGTTGAAAAAATGAAGATATTAGACTATTCTATGATTGCACATGGTAAAGAATGTGATTAAAGGCTCTTTTCCTATGTCAACAGTTTTAGTTTTCGAGGGTAATAGCTACGTATGTTGAAAAAACGAAGATATTAGACAATTTTATGATTGCACATTGTAAAGAATGTGATTAAAGGCTCTTTTCCTATGTCAAAAGTTTTAGTTTTCGAGGGTAATAGCTACGTATGTTGAAAAAATGAAGATATTAGACTATTTTATGATTGCAAATTGTAAAGAATGTGATTAAAGGCTCTTTTCCTATTTCAAAAGTTTTAGTTTTAGAGGGTAATAGCTAGGTATGTTGGAAAAATGAAGATATTAGACAATTTTATGATTGCACATGGTAAAGAATGTGATTAAAGGCTCTTCTCCTATTTCAAAAGTTTTAGTTTTCGAGGGTAATAGCTACGTATGTTGAAAAAATGAAGATATTAGACTATTTTATGATTTCTAATGGTAAAGAATGTGATTAAAGGCTCTTTTCCTATTTCAAAAGTTTTAGTTTTCGAGGGTAATAGCTACGTATGTCCAAAAAATGAAGATATTAGACCATTTTATGATTGCACATGGTAAAGAATGTGATTAAAGGCTCTTTTCCTATGTCAAAAGTTTTAGTTTTCGGGGGTAATAGCTACATATGTTGAAAAAATGAAGATATTAGACTCTTTTATGATTGCACATGGTAAAGAATGTGATTAAAGGCTCTTTTCCTATTTCAAAAGTTTTAGTTTTCGAGGGTAATAGCTACGTATGTTGAAAAAATGAAGATATTAGACTATTTTATGCTTGCACATGGTAAAGAATGTGATTAAAGGCTCTTTTCCTATTTCAAAAGTTTTAGTTTTTGAGGGTAATAGCTACGTATGTTGAAAAAATGAAGATATTAGACTTTTTAATGATTGCATATGGTAAAGAATGTGATTAAAGGCTCTTTTCCTATGTCAAAAGTTTTAGTTTTCGAGGGTAATAGCTACGTATGTTGAATAAATGAAGATATTAGACTATTTTATGATTGCAAATGGTAAAGAATGTGATTAAAGGCTCTTTTCCTATGTCAAAAGTTTTAGTTTTCGAAGGTAATATCTATGTCTGTGGAAAAAATGAAGATATTAGACAATTTTATGATTGCACATGGTAAAGAATGTGATGAAAGGCTCTTTTCCTATTTCAAAAATTTTAGTTCTCGAGGGTAATAGCTACGTATGTTGAAAAAATGAAGATATTAGACTATTTTATGATTGCAAATGGTAAAGAATGTGATTAAAGGCTCTTTTCCATTGTCAAAAGTTTTAGTTTTCGAGGGTAATAGCTATGTCTGTGGAAAAAATAAAGATATTAGACAATTTTATGATTGCACAGGGTAAAGAATGTGATTAAAGGCTCTTTTCCTATTTCAAAAGTTTTAGTTTTCGTGGGTAATAGCTACGTATGTTGAAAAAATGAAGATATTAGACTATTTTATGATTGCACATGGTAAAGAATGTGATTCAAGGCTCTTTTCCTATTTCAAAAGTTTTTTTTTTCGAGGGTAATAGCTACGTATGTTGAAAAAATGAAAATATTAGACTATTTTATGATTGCAAATGGTAAAGAATGTGATTAAAGGCTCTTTTCCTATTTCAAAAGTTTTAGTTTTCGAGGGTAATAGCTAAGTATGTTGAAAAAATGAAGATATTAGACTATTTTATGATTGCACGTGGTAAAGAATGTGATTAAAGGCTCTTTTCCTATTTCAAAAGTTTTAGTTTTAGAGGCTAATAGCTAATTATGTTGAAAAAATGAAGATATTAGACAATTTTATGATTGCACATGGTAAAGCATGTGATTAAAGGCACTTTTCCTATTTCAAAAGTTTTAGTTTTCGAGGGTAATAGCTACGTATGTTGAAAAAATGAAGATATTAGACTATTTTATGATTGCACATGGTAAAGAATGTGATTAAAGGCTCTTTTCCTATTTCAAAAGTTTTAGTTTTGTAAGGTAATAGCTACGTATGTTGAAAAAATGAAGATATTAGACAATTTTATGATTGCACATGGTAAAGAATGTGATTAAAGGCTCTTTTTCTATGTCAAAAGTTTTAGTTTTCGAGGGTAATAGCAACGTGTGTTGGAAAAATGAAGATATTAGACTATTTTATGATTGCACATGGTAAATAATGCGATTAAAGGCTCTTTTCCTATGTCAAAAGTTTTAGTTTTCGAGGGTAATAGCTACGTATGTTGAATAAATGAAGATATTAGACTATTTTATGATTGCAAATGGTAAAGAATGTGGTTAAAGGCTCTTTTCCTATGTCAAAAGTTTTAGTTTTCGAGGGTAATAGCTACGTATGTTGAAAAAATGAAGATATTAGACTATTTTATGATTGCACATGGTAAAGAATGTGATTAAAGGCTCTTTTCCTATTTCAAAAGTTTTAGTTTTGTAAGATAATAGCTACGTATGTTGAAAAAATGAAGATATTAGACTATTTTATGATTGCACATGGTAAAGAATGTGATTAAAGGCTCTTTTTCTATGTCAAAAGTTTTAGTTTTCGAGGGTAATAGCTACGTGTGTTGGAAAAATGAAGATATTAGACTATTTTATGATTGCACATGGTAAATAATGCGATTAAAGGCTCTTTTCCTATGTCAAAAGTTTTAGTTTTCGAGGGTAATAGCTTTGTCTGTGGAAAAAATGAAGATATTAGACAATTTTACGATTGCACATGGTAAAGAATGTGATTAAAGGCTCTTCTCCTATTTCAAAAGTTTTAGTTTTCGAGGGTAATAGCTACGTATGTTGAAAAAATGAAGATATTAGACTATTTTATGATTGCAAATGATAAAGAATGTGATTAAAGGCTCTTTTCCTATGTCAAAAGTTTTAGTTTTCGAGGGTAATAGCTACGTATGTTGAAAAAATGAAGATATTAGACTATTTTATGATTGCAAATGGTAAAGAATGTGCTTAAAGGCTCTTTTCCTATGTCAAAAGTTTTAGTTTTCGAGGGTAATTGCTACTTATGTTGAAAAAATGAAGATATTAGACTATTTTATGATTTCTAATGGTAAAGAATGTGATTAAAGGCTCTTTTCCTATTTCAAAAGTTTTAGTTTTCGAGTGTAATAGCTAGGTCTGTGGAAAAAATGAAGATATTAGACTATTTTATGATTGCACATGGTAAAGAATGTGATTAAAGGCTCTTTTCCTATGTCAAAAGTTTTAGTTTTCGAGGGCAATAGCTACGTATGTTGAAAAAATGAAGATATTAGACTATTTTATGATTGCAAATGGTAAAGAATGTGCTTAAAGGCTCTTTTCCTATGTCAAAAAGTTTAGTTTTCGAGGGTAATTGCTACTTATGTTGAAAAAATAAAGATATTAGACTATTTTATGATTTCTAATGGTAAAGAATGTGATTAAAGGCTCTTTTCCTATTTCAAAAGTTTTAGTTTTCGAGGGTAATAGCTACGTATGTTCAAAAAATGAAGATATTAGACCATTTTATGATTGCACATGGTAAAGAATGTGATTAAAGGCTCTTTTCCTATGTCAAAAGTTTTAGTTTTCGGGGGTAATAGCTACATATGTTGAAAAAATGAAGATATTAGACTCTTTTATGATTGCACATGGTAAAGAATGTGATTAAAGGCTCTTTTCCTATTTCAAAAGTTTTAGTTTTCGAGGGTAATAGCTACGTATGTTGAAAAAATGAAGATATTAGACTATTTTATGATTGCACATGGTAAAGAATGTGATTAAAGGCTCTTTTCCTATTTCAAAAGTTTTAGTTTTTGAGGGTAATAGCTACGTATGTTGAAAAAATGAAGATATTAGACTTTTTAATGATTGCACATGGTAAAGAATGTGATTAAAGGCTCTTTTCCTATGTCAAAAGTTTTAGTTTTCGAGGGTAATAGCTACGTATGTTGAATAAATGAAGATATTAGACTATTTTATGATTGCAAATGGTAAAGAATGTGATTAAAGGCTCTTTTCCTATGTCAAAAGTTTTAGTTTTCGAAGGTAATATCTATGTCTGTGGAAAAAATGAAGATATTAGACAATTTTATGATTGCACATGGTAAAGAATGTGATGAAAGGCTCTTTTCCTATTTCAAAAATTTTAGTTCTCGAGGGTAATAGCTACGTATGTTGAAAAAATGAAGATATTAGACTATTTTATGATTGCAAATGGTAAAGAATGTGATTAAAGGCTCTTTTCCATTGTCAAAAGTTTTTGTTTTCGAGGGTAATAGCTATGTCTGTGGAAAAAATAAAGATATTAGACAATTTTATGATTGCACAGGGTAAAGAATTTGATTAAAGGCTCTTTTCCTATTTCAAAAGTTTTAGTTTTCGAGGGTAATAGCTACGTATGTTGAAAAAATGAAGATATTAGACTATTTTATGATTGCACATGGTAAAGAATGTGATTAAAGGCTCTTTTCCTATTTCAAAAGTTTTATTTTTCGAGGGTAATAGCTACGTATGTTGAAAAAATGAAAATATTAGACTATTTTATGATTGCAAATGGTAAAGAATGTGATTAAAGGCTCTTTTCCTATTTCAAAAGTTTTAGTTTTCGAGGGTAATAGCTACGTATGTTGAAAAAATGAAGATATTAGACTATTTATGATTGCACGTGGTAAAGAATGTGATTAAAGGCTCTTTTCCTATTTCAAAAGTTTTAGTTTTCGAGGCTAATAGCTAAGTATGTTGAAAAAATGAAGATATTAGACAATTTTATGATTGCACATGGTAAAGCATGTGATTAAAGGCTCTTTTCCTATTTCAAAAGTTTTAGTTTTCGAGGGTAATAGCTACGTATGTTGAAAAAATGAAGATATCAGACTATTTTATGATTGCAAATGGTAAAGAATGTGATTAAAGGCTCTTTTCCTATGTCAAAAGTTTTAGTTTTCGAGGGTAATAGCTACGTATGTTGAAAAAATGAAGATATTAGACTATTTTATGATTGCACATGGTAAAGAATGTGATTAAAGGCTCTTTTCCTATTTCAAAAGTTTTAGTTTTCGAGGGTAATAGCTACGTATGTTGAAAAAATGAAGATATTACACTATTTTATGATTGCAAATGGTAAAGAATGTGATTAGAGGCTCTTTTCCTATGTCAAAAGTTTTAGTTCCGAGGGTAATAGCTACGTATGTTGAAAAAAATGAAGATATTAGACTATTTTATGATTGCAAATGGTAAAGAATGTGATTAAAGGCTCTTTTCCTATTTCAAAAATTTTAGTTTTCGAGGGTAATAGCTACGTATATTGAAAAAACGAAGATATTAGACAATTTTATGATTGCACATGGTAAAGAATGTGATTAAAGGCTATTTTCCTATGTCAAAAGTTTTAGTTTTCGAGGGTAATAGCTACGTATGTTGAAAAAATGAAGATATTAGACTATTCTATGATTGCACATGGTAAAGAATGTGATTAAAGGCTCTTTTCCTATGTCAAAAGTTTTAGTTTTCGAGGGTAATAGCTACGTATGTTGAAAAAATGAAGATATTAGACTATTTTATGATTGCAAATTATAAAGAATGTGATTAAAGGCTCTTTTCCTATTTCAAAAGTTTTAGTTTTTGAGGGTAATAGCTACGTATGTTGGAAAAATGAAGATATTAGACTATTTTATGATTGTACATGGTAAAGAATGTGCTTAAAGGCTCTTTTCTTATGTCAAAAGTTTTAGTTTTCGAGGGTAATAGCTACGTATGTTGAATAAAATGATGATATTAGACTATTTTATGATTGCAAATGGTAAAGAATGTGATTATAGGCTCTTTTCCTATGTCAAAAGTTTTAGTTTTCGAGGGTAATAGCTACGTATGTTGAAAAAATGAAGATATTAGACTATTCTATGATTGCACATGGTAAAGAATGTGATTAAAGGCTCTTTTCCTATGTCAACAGTTTTAGTTTTCGAGGGTAATAGCTACGTATGTTGAAAAAACGAAGATATTAGACAATTTTATGATTGCACATTGTAAAGAATGTGATTAAAGGCTCTTTTCCTATGTCAAAAGTTTTAGTTTTCGAGGGTAATAGCTACGTATGTTGAAAAAATGAAGATATTAGACTATTTTATGATTGCAAATTGTAAAGAATGTGATTAAAGGCTCTTTTCCTATTTCAAAAGTTTTAGTTTTAGAGGGTAATAGCTAGGTATGTTGGAAAAATGAAGATATTAGACTATTTTATGATTGCACATGGTAAAGAATGTGCTTAAAGGCTCTTTTCTTATGTTAAAAGTTTTAGTTTTCGAGGGTAATAGCTACGTATGTTGAAAAAAATGAAGATATTAGACAATTTTATGATTGCAAATGGTAAAGAATGTGATTAAAGGCTCTTTTCCTATGTCAAAAGTTATAGTTTTCGAGGGTAATAGTTACGTATGTTGAAAAAATGAAGATATTAGACAATTTTATGATTGCAAATTGTAAAGAATGTGATTAAAGGCTCTTTTCCTATTTCAAAAGTTTTAGTTTTTGAGGGTAATAGCTACGTATGTTGGAAAAATGAAGATATTAGACTATTTTATGATTGCACATGGTAAAGAATGTGCTTAAAGGCTCTTTTCTTATGTCAAAAGTTTTAGTTTTCGAGGGTAATAGCTACGTATGTTGAAAAAAATGATGATATTAGACTATTTTATGATTGCAAATGGTAAAGAATGTGATTAAAGGCTCTTTTCCTATGTCAAAAGTTTTAGTTTTCGAGGGTAATAGCTACGCATGTTGAAAAAATGAAGATATTAGACTATTTATGATTGCACATGGTAAAGAATGTGCTTAAAGGCTCTTTTCCTATGTCAAAAGTTTTAGTTTTCGAGGGTAATAGCTAAGTATGTTGAAAAAATGAAGATATTAGACTATTTTATGATTGCAAATGGTAAAGAATGTGATTAAAGGCTCTTTTCCTATGTCAAAAGTTTTAGTTTTCGATGGTAATAGCTACGTATGTTGAAAAAACGAAGATATTAGACAATTTTATGATTGCACATGGTAAAGAATGTGATTAGAGGCTCTTTTCCTATGTCAAAAGTTTTAGTTTTCGAGGGTAATAGCTACGTATATGGAAAAAATGAAGATATTAGACAATTCTATGATTGCACATGGTAAAGAATGTGATTAAAGGCTCTTTTCCTATGTCAAAAGTTTTAGTTTTCGAGGGTAATAGCTACGTATGTTGAAAAAATGAAGATATTAGACTATTTTATGATTGCAAATTGTAAAGAATGTGATTAAAGGCTCTTTTCCTATTTCAAAAGTTTTAGTTTTAGAGGGTAATAGCTACGTATGTTGGAAAAATGAAGATATTAGACTATTTTATGATTGCACATGGTAAAGAATGTGCTTAAAAGCTCTTTTCTTATGTCAAAAGTTTTAGTTTTCGAGGGTAATAGCTACGTATGTTGAAAAAATGAAGATATTAGACAATTTTATGATTGCAAATGGTAAAGAATGTGATTAAAGGCTCTTTTCCTATGTCAAAAGTTTTAGTTTTCGAGGGTAATAGCTACGTATGTTGAAAAAATGAAGATATTAGACTATTTTATGATTGCAAATGGTAAAGAATGTGATTAAAGGCTCTTTTCCTATTTCAAAAGTTTTACTTTTCGAGGGTAATAGCTAGGTCAGTGAAAAAAATGAAGATATTAAACTATTTTATGATTGCACATGGTAAAGAATGTGTTTAAAGGCTCTTTTCCTCTTACAAAAGTTTTAGTTTTCGAGGGTAATAGCTAGGTCAGTGAAAAAAATGAAGATATTAAACTATTTTATGATTGCACATGGTAAAGAATGTGTTTAAAGGCTCTTTTCCTCTTACAAAAGTTTTAGTTTTCGAGGGTAATAGCTACGTATGTTGAAAAAATGAAGATATTAGACTGTTTTATGATTGCACATGGTAAAGAATGTGATTAAAGGCTCTTTTCCTATTTCAAAAGTTTTAGTTTTCGAGGGTAATAGCTACGTATGTTGAAAAAATGAAGATATTAGACTATTTTATGATTGCAAATGGTAAAGAATGTGATTAAAGGCTCTTTTCCTATTTCAAACGTTTTAGTTTTCGAGGGTAATAGCTAGGTCAATGGAAAAAATGAAGATATTAGTCTATTTTATGATTGCACATGGTAAAGAATGTGATTAAAGGCTCTTTTCCTATGTCAAAAGTTTTAGTTTTCGAGGGCAATAGATAGGTATGTTGAAAAAATGAAGATATTAGACTATTTTATGATTGCAAATGGTAAAGAATGTGCTTAAAGGCTCTTTTCCTATGTCGAGAGTTTTAGTTTTCGAGGGTAATAGCTACGTATGTTGAAAAAATGAAGATATTAGACTATTTTATGATTGCAAATGGTAAAGAATGTGATTAAAGGCTCTTTTCCTATTTCAAACGTTTTAGTTTTCGAGGGTAATAGCTAGGTCTATGGAAAAAATGAAGATATTAGTCTATTTTATGATTTTAGACTCTTTTATGATTGCACATGGTAAAGAATGTGATTAAAGGCTCTTTTCCTATTTCAAAAGTTTTAGTTTTCGAGGGTAATAGCTACGTATGTTGAAAAAATGAAGATATTAGACTATTTTATGATTGCACATGGTAAAGAATGTGATTAAAGGCTCTTTTCCTATTTCAAAAGTTTTAGTTTTTGAGGGTAATAGCTACGTATGTTGAAAAAATGAAGATATTAGACTTTTTAATGATTGCACATGGTAAAGAATGTGATTAAAGGCTCTTTTCCTATGTCAAAAGTTTTAGTTTTCGAGGGTAATAGCTACGTATGTTGAATAAATGAAGATATTAGACTATTTTATGATTGCAAATGGTAAAGAATGTGATTAAAGGCTCTTTTCCTATGTCAAAAGTTTTAGTTTTCGAAGGTAATATCTATGTCTGTGGAAAAAATGAAGATATTAGACAATTTTATGATTGCACATGGTAAAGAATGTGATGAAAGGCTCTTTTCCTATTTCAAAAATTTTAGTTCTCGAGGGTAATAGCTACGTATGTTGAAAAAATGAAGATATTAGACTATTTTATGATTGCAAATGGTAAAGAATGTGATTAAAGGCTCTTTTCCATTGTCAAAAGTTTTTGTTTTCGAGGGTAATAGCTATGTCTGTGGAAAAAATAAAGATATTAGACAATTTTTTGATTGCACAGGGTAAAGAATTTGATTAAAGGCTCTTTTCCTATTTCAAAAGTTTTAGTTTTCGAGGGTAATAGCTACGTATGTTGAAAAAATGAAGATATTAGACTATTTTATGATTGCACATGGTAAAGAATGTGATTAAAGGCTCTTTTCCTATTTCAAAAGTTTTATTTTTCGAGGGTAATAGCTACGTATGTTGGAAAAATGACAATATTAGACTATTTTATGATTGCAAATGGTAAAGAATGTGATTAAAGGCTCTTTTTCTATGTCAAAAGTTTTAGTTTTCGAGGGTAATAGCAACGTGTGTTGGAAAAATGAAGATATTAGACTATTTTATGATTGCACGTGGTAAAGAATGTGATTAAAGGCTCTTTTCCTATGTCAAAAGTTTTAGTTTTCGAGGCTAATAGCTACGTATGTTGAATAAATGAAGATATTAGACTATTTAATGATTGCAAATGGTAAAGAATGTGGTTAAAGGCTCTTTTCCTATGTCAAAAGTTTTAGTTTTCGAGGGTAATAGCTACGTATGTTGAAAAAATGAAGATATTAGACTATTTTATGATTGCAAATGGTAAAGAATGTGATTAAAGGCTCTTTTCTTATTTCAAAAGTTTTAGCTTTGTAAGGTAATAGCTACGTATGTTGAAAAAATGAAGATATTAGACTATTTTATGATTGCACATGGTAAAGAATGTGATTAAAGGCTCTTTTTCTATTTCAAAAGTTTTAGTTTTCGAGGGTAATAGCAACGTGTGTTGGAAAAATGAAGATATTAGACTATTTTATGATTGCACATGGTAAATAATGCGATTAAAGGCTCTTTTCCTATGTCAAAAGTTTTAGTTTTCGAGGGTAATAGCTTTGTCTGTGGAAAAAATGAAGATATTAGACAATTTTACGATTGCACATGGTAAAGAATGTGATTAAAGGCTCTTCTCCTATTTCAAAAGTTTTAGTTTTCGAGGGTAATAGCTACGTATGTTGAAAAAATGAAGATATTAGACTATTTTATGATTGCAAATGATAAAGAATGTGATTAAAGGCTCTTTTCCTATGTCAAAAGTTTTAGTTTTCGAGGGTAATAGCTACGTATGTTGAAAAAATGAAGATATTAGACTATTTTATGATTGCAAATGGTAAAGAATGTGCTTAAAGGCTCTTTTCCTATGTCAAAAGTTTTAGTTTTCGAGGGTAATTGCTACTTATGTTGAAAAAATGAAGATATTAGACTATTTTATGATTTCTAATGGTAAAGAATGTGATTAAAGGCTCTTTTCCTATTTCAAAAGTTTTAGTTTTCGAGTGTAATAGCTAGGTCTGTGGAAAAAATGAAGATATTAGACTATTTTATGATTGCACATGGTAAAGAATGTGATTAAAGGCTCTTTTCCTATGTCAAAAGTTTTAGTTTTCGAGGGCAATAGCTACGTATGTTGAAAAAATGAAGATATTAGACTATTTTATGATTGCAAATGGTAAAGAATGTGCTTAAAGGCTCTTTTCCTATGTCAAAAAGTTTAGTTTTCGAGGGTAATTGCTACTTATGTTGAAAAAATGAAGATATTAGACTATTTTATGATTTCTAATGGTAAAGAATGTGATTAAAGGCTCTTTTCCTATTTCAAAAGTTTTAGTTTTCGAGGGTAATAGCTACGTATGTTCAAAAAATGAAGATATTAGACCATTTTATGATTGCACATGGTAAAGAATGTGATTAAAGGCTCTTTTCCTATGTCAAAAGTTTTAGTTTTCGGGGGTAATAGCTACATATGTTGAAAAAATGAAGATATTAGACTCTTTTATGATTGCACATGGTAAAGAATGTGATTAAAGGCTCTTTTCCTATTTCAAAAGTTTTAGTTTTCGAGGGTAATAGCTACGTATGTTGAAAAAATGAAGATATTAGACTATTTTATGATTGCACATGGTAAAGAATGTGATTAAAGGCTCTTTTCCTATTTCAAAAGTTTTAGTTTTTGAGGGTAATAGCTACGTATGTTGAAAAAATGAAGATATTAGACTTTTTAATGATTGCACATGGTAAAGAATGTGATTAAAGGCTCTTTTCCTATGTCAAAAGTTTTAGTTTTCGAGGGTAATAGCTACGTATGTTGAATAAATGAAGATATTAGACTATTTTATGATTGCAAATGGTAAAGAATGTGATTAAAGGCTCTTTTCCTATGTCAAAAGTTTTAGTTTTCGAAGGTAATATCTATGTCTGTGGAAAAAATGAAGATATTAGACAATTTTATGATTGCATATGGTAAAGAATGTGATGAAAGGCTCTTTTCCTATTTCAAAAATTTTAGTTCTCGAGGGTAATAGCTACGTATGTTGAAAAAATGAAGATATTAGACTATTTTATGATTGCAAATGGTAAAGAATGTGATTAAAGGCTCTTTTCCATTGTCAAAAGTTTTTGTTTTCGAGGGTAATAGCTATGTCTGTGGAAAAAATAAAGATATTAGACAATTTTATGATTGCACAGGGTAAAGAATTTGATTAAAGGCTCTTTTCCTATTTCAAAAGTTTTAGTTTTCGAGGGTAATAGCTACGTATGTTGAAAAAATGAAGATATTAGACTATTTTATGATTGCACATGGTAAAGAATGTGATTAAAGGCTCTTTTCCTATTTCAAAAGTTTTATTTTTCGAGGGTAATAGCTACGTATGTTGAAAAAATGAAAATATTAGACTATTTTATGATTGCAAATGGTAAAGAATGTGATTAAAGGCTCTTTTCCTATTTCAAAAGTTTTAGTTTTCGAGGGTAATAGCTACGTATGTTGAAAAAATGAAGATATTAGACTATTTTATGATTGCACGTGGTAAAGAATGTGATTAAAGGCTCTTTTCCTATTTCAAAAGTTTTAGTTTTTGAGGCTAATAGCTAAGTATGTTGAAAAAATGAAGATATTAGACAATTTTATGATTGCACATGGTAAAGCATGTGATTAAAGGCACTTTTCCTATTTCAAAAGTTTTAGTTTTCGAGGATAATAGCTACGTATGTTGAAAAAATGAAGATATCAGACTATTTTATGATTGCAAATGGTAAAGAATGTGATTAAAGGCTCTTTTCCTATGTCAAAAGTTTTAGTTTTCGAGGGTAATAGCTACGTATGTTGAAAAAATGAAGATATTAGACTATTTTATGATTGCACATGGTAAAGAATGTGATTAAAGGCTCTTTTCCTATTTCAAAAGTTTTAGTTTTCGAGGGTAATAGCTACGTATGTTGAAAAAATGAAGATATTACACTATTTTATGATTGCAAATGGTAAAGAATGTGATTAGAGGCTCTTTTCCTATGTCAAAAGTTTTAGTTTCCGAGGGTAATAGCTACGTATGTTGAAAAAAATGAAGATATTAGACTATTTTATGATTGCAAATGGTAAAGAATGTGATTAAAGGCTCTTTTCCTATTTCAAAAATTTTAGTTTTCGAGGGTAATAGCTACGTATATTAAAAAAACGAAGATATTAGACAATTTTATGATTGCACATGGTAAAGAATGTGATTAAAGGCTATTTTCCTATGTCAAAAGTTTTAGTTTTCGAGGGTAATAGCTACGTATGTTGAAAAAATGAAGATATTAGACTATTCTATGATTGCACATGGTAAAGAATGTGATTAAAGGCTCTTTTCCTATGTCAAAAGTTTTAGTTTTCGAGGGTAGTAGCTACGTATGTTGAAAAAACGAAGATATTAGACTATTTTATGATTGCAAATTGTAAAGAATGTGATTAAAGGCTCTTTTCCTATTTCAAAAGTTTTAGTTTTTGAGGGTAATAGCTACGTATGTTGAAAAAATGAAGATATTAGACTATTTTATGATTGTACATGGTAAAGAATGTGCTTAAAGGCTCTTTTCTTATGTCAAAAGTTTTAGTTTTCGAGGGTAATAGCTACGTATGTTGAATAAAATGATGATATTAGACTATTTTATGATTGCAAATGGTAAAGAATGTGATTATAGGCTCTTTTCCTATGTCAAAAGTTTTAGTTTTCGAGGGTAATAGCTACGTATGTTGAAAAAATGAAGATATTAGACTATTCTATGATTGCACATGGTAAAGAATGTGATTAAAGGCTCTTTTCCTATGTCAACAGTTTTAGTTTTCGAGGGTAATAGCTACGTATGTTGAAAAAACGAAGATATTAGACAATTTTATGATTGCACATTGTAAAGAATGTGATTAAAGGCTCTTTTCCTATGTCAAAAGTTTTAGTTTTCGAGGGTAATAGCTACGTATGTTGAAAAAATGAAGATATTAGACTATTTTATGATTGCAAATTGTAAAGAATGTGATTAAAGGCTCTTTTCCTATTTCAAAAGTTTTAGTTTTAGAGGGTAATAGCTAGGTATGTTGGAAAAATGAAGATATTAGACTATTTTATGATTGCACATGGTAAAGAATGTGCTTAAAGGCTCTTTTCTTATGTTAAAAGTTTTAGTTTTCGAGGGTAATAGCTACGTATGTTGAAAAAAATGAAGATATTAGACAATTTTATGGTTGCAAATGGTAAAGAATGTGATTAAAGGCTCTTTTCCTGTGTCAAAAGTTTTAGTTTTCGAGGGTAATAGTTACGTATGTTGAAAAAATGAAGATATTAGACTATTTTATGATTGCAAATTGTAAAGAATGTGATTAAAGGCTCTTTTCCTATTTCAAAAGTTTTAGTTTTTGAGGGTAATAGCTACGTATGTTGGAAAAATGAAGATATTAGACTATTTTATGATTGCACATGGTAAAGAATGTGCTTAAAGGCTCTTTTCTTATGTCAAAAGTTTTAGTTTTCGAGGGTAATAGCTACGTATGTTGAAAAAAATGATGATATTAGACTATTTTATGATTGCAAATGGTAAAGAATGTGATTAATGGCTCTTTTCCTATGTCAAAAGTTTTAGTTTTCGAGGGTAATAGCTACGCATGTTGAAAAAATGAAGATATTAGACTATTTATGATTGCACATGGTAAAGAATGTGCTTAAAGGCTCTTTTCCTATGTCAAAAGTTTTAGTTTTCGAGGGTAATAGCTAAGTATGTTGAAAAAATTAAGATATTAGACTATTTTATGATTGCAAATGGTAAAGAATGTGATTAAAGGCTCTTTTCCTATGTCAAAAGTTTTAGTTTTCGAGGGTAATAGCTACGTATGTTGAAAAAACGAAGATATTAGACAATTTTATGATTGCACATGGTAAAGAATGTGATTAAAGGCTCTTTTCCTATGTCAAAAGTTTTAGTTTTCGAGGGTAATAGCTACGTATATTGAAAAAATGAAGATATTAGACAATTCTATGATTGCACATGGTAAAGAATGTGATTAAAGGCTCTTTTCCTATGTCAAAAGTTTTAGTTTTCGAGGGTAATAGCTACGTATGCTGAAAAAATGAAGATATTAGACTATTTTATGATTGCAAATTGTAAAGAATGTGATTAAAGGCTCTTTTCCTATTTCAAAAGTTTTAGTTTTAGAGGGTAATAGCTACGTATGTTGGAAAAATGAAGATATTAGACTATTTTATGATTGCACATGGTAAAGAATGTGCTTAAAAGCTCTTTTCTTATGTCAAAAGTTTTAGTTTTCGAGGGTAATAGCTACGTATGTTGAAAAAATGAAGATATTAGACAATTTTATGATTGCAAATGGTAAAGAATGTGATTAAAGGCTCTTTTCCTATGTCAAAAGTTTTAGTTTTCGAGGGTAATAGCTACGTATGTTGAAAAAATGAAGATATTAGACTATTTTATGATTGCAAATGGTAAAGAATGTGATTAAAGGCTCTTTTCCTATTTCAAAAGTTTTACTTTTCGAGGGTAATAGCTAGGTCAGTGAAAAAAATGAAGATATTAAACTATTTTATGATTGCACATGGTAAAGAATGTGTTTAAAGGCTCTTTTCCTCTTACAAAAGTTTTAGTTTTCGAGGGTAATAGCTAGGTCAGTGAAAAAAATGAAGATATTAAACTATTTTATGATTGCACATGGTAAAGAATGTGTTTAAAGGCTCTTTTCCTCTTAAAAAAGTTTTAGTTTTCGAGGGTAATAGCTACGTATGTTGAAAAAATGAAGATATTAGACTGTTTTATGATTGCACATGGTAAAGAATGTGATTAAAGGCTCTTTTCCTATTTCAAAAGTTTTAGTTTTCGAGGGTAATAGCTACGTATGTTGAAAAAATGAAGATATTAGACTATTTTATGATTGCAAATGGTAAAGAATGTGATTAAAGGCTCTTTTCCTATTTCAAACGTTTTAGTTTTCGAGGGTAATAGCTAGGTCTATGGAAAAAATGAAGATATTAGTCTATTTTATGATTGCACATGGTAAAGAATGTGATTAAAGGCTCTTTTCCTATGTCAAAAGTTTTAGTTTTCGAGGGCAATAGCTACGTATGTTGAAAAAATGAAGATATTAGACTATTTTATGATTGCAAATGGTAAAGAATGTGCTTAAAGGCTCTTTTCCTATGTCGAGAGTTTTAGTTTTCGAGGGTAATAGCTACGTATGTTGGAAAAATGAAGATATTAGACTATTTTATGATTGCAAATGGTAAAGAATGTGATTAAAGGCTCTTTTCCTATTTCAAACGTTTTAGTTTTCGAGGGTAATAGCTAGGTCTATGGAAAAAATGAAGATATTAGTCTATTTTATGATTGCACATGGTAAAGAATGTGATTAAAGGCTCTTTTCCTATGTCAAAAGTTTTAGTTTTCGAGGGCAATAGCTAAGTATGTTGAAAAAATGAAGATATTAGACTATTTTATGATTGCAAATGGTAAAGAATGTGCTTAAAGGCTCTTTTCCTATGTCAAAAGTTTTAGTTTTCGAGGGTAATTGCTACTTATGTTGAAAAAATGAAGATATTAGACTATTTTATGATTTCTAATGGTAAAGAATGTGATTAAAGGCTCTTTTCCTATTTCAAAAGTTTTACTTTTCGAGGGTAATAGCTAGGTCTGTGAAAAAAATGAAGATATTAAACTATTTTATGATTGCACATGGTAAAGAATGTGATTAAAGGCTCTTTTCCTATGTCAAAAGTTTTAGTTTTCGAGGGTAATAGGTTTGTCTGTGGAAAAAATGAAGTTATTAGACAATTTATGATTGCACATGGTAAAGAATGTGATAAAAGGCTCTTTTCCTATTTCAAAAGTTTTAGTTTTCGAGGGTAATAGCAACGTATGTTGAAAAAATGAAGATATTAGACTATTTTATGATTGCACATGGTAAAGAATGTGATTAAAGGCTCTTTTCCTATTTCAAAAGTTTTAGTTTTCGAGGGTAATAGCTACGTATGTTGAAAAAATGAAGATATTAGACTATTTTATGATTGCAAATGGTAAAGAATATGATTAAAGGCTCTTTTCCTATTTCAAAAGTTTTAGTTTTCGAGGGTAATAGCTACGTATGTTGAAAAAATGAAGATATTAGACTATTTTATGATTGCACATGGTAAAGAATGTGATTAAAGGCTCTTTTCCTATTTCAAAAGTTTTATTTTTCGAGGGTAATAGCTAAGTATGTTGAAAAAATGAAGATATTAGACTATTTTATGATTGCAAATGGTAAAGAATGTGATTAAAGGCTCTTTTCCTATGTCAAAAGTTTTAGTTTTCGAGGGTAATAGCTACGTATGTTGAAAAAACGAAGATATTAGACAATTTTATGATTGCACATGGTAAAGAATGTGCTTAAAGGCTCTTTTCTTATTCAAAAGTTTTAGTTTTCGAGGGTAATAGCTACGTATGTTGAAAAAAATGATGATATTAGACTATTTTATGATTGCAAATGGTAAAGAAAGTGATTAAAGGCTCTTTTCCTATGTCAAAAGTTTTAGTTTTCGAGGGTAATAGCTACGCATGTTGAAAAAATGAAGATATTAGACTATTTATGATTGCACATGGTAAAGCATGTGCTTAAAGGCTCTTTTCCTATGTCAAAAGTTTTAGTTTTCCGGGGTAATTGCTAAGTATGTTGAAAAAATGAAGATATTAGACTATTTTATGATTGCAAATGGTAAAGAATGTGATTAAAGGCTCTTTTCCTATGTCAAAAGTTTTAGTTTTCGAGGGTAATAGCTACGTATGTTGAAAAAACGAAGATATTAGACAATTTTATGATTGCACATGGTAAAGAATGTGATTAAAGGCTCTTTTCCTATGTCAAAAGTTTTAGTTTTCGAGGGTAATAGCTACGTATATTGAAAAAATGAAGATATTAGACAATTCTATGATTGCACATGGTATAGAATGTGATTAAAGGCTCTTTTCCTACGTCAAAAGTTTTAGTTTTCGAGGGTAATAGCTACGTATGTTGAAAAAATGAAGATATTAGACTATTTTATGATTGCAAATGGTAAAGAATGTGATTAAAGGCTCTTTTCCTATTTCAAAAGTTTTAGTTTTAGAGGGTAATAGCTACGTATGTTGGAAAAATGAAGATATTAGACTATTTTATGATTGCACATGGTAAAGAATGTGCTTAAAGGCTCTTTTCTTATGTCAAAAGTTTTAGTTTTCGAGGGTAATAGCTACGTATGTTGAAAAAAATGAAGATATTAGACAATTTTATGATTGCAAATGGTAAAGAATGTGATTAAAGGCTCTTTTCCTATGTCAAAAGTTTTAGTTTTCGAGGGTAATAGCTACGTATGTTGAAAAAATGAAGATATTAGACTATTTTATGATTGCAAATGGTAAAGAATGTGATTAAAGGCTTTTTTCCTACGTCAAAAGTTTTAGTTTTCGAGGGTAATAGCTACGTATGTTGAAAAAATGAAGATATTAGACTGTTTTATGATTGCATATGGTAAAGAATGTGATTAAAGGCTCTTTTCCTATTTCAAAAGTTTTAGTTTTCGAGGGTAATAGCTACGTATGTTGAAAAAAATGGGGATATTAGACTATTTTATGATTGCAAATGGTAAAGAATGTGATTAAAGGCTCTTTTCCTATTTCAAACGTTTTAGTTTTCGCTGGTAATAGCTAGTCTATGGAAAAAATGAAGATATTAGTCTATTTTATGATTGCACATGGTAAAGAATGTGATTAAAGGCTCTTTTTTTATGTCGAAATTTTAGTTTTCGAGGGTAATTGCTACTTATGTTGAAAAAATGAAGATATTAGACTATTTTATGATTTCTAATGGTAAAGAATGTGATTAAAGGCTCTTTTCCTATTTCAAAAGTTTTACTTTTCGAGGGTAATAGCTAGGTCAGTGAAAAAATGAAGATATTAAACTATTTTATGATTGCACATGGTAAAGAATGTGTTTAAAGGCTCTTTTCCTATTAAAAAAGTTTTAGTTTTCGAGGGTAATAGCTACGTATGTTGAAAAAATGAAGATATTAGACTGTTTTATGATTGCACATGGTAAAGAATGTGATTAAAGGCTCTTTTCCTATTTCAAAAGTTTTAGTTTTCGAGGGTAATAGCTACGTATGTTGAAAAAATGAAGATATTAGACTATTTTATGATTGCAAATGGTAAAGAATGTGATTAAAGGCTCTTTTCCTATTTCAAACGTTTTAGTTTTCGAGGATAATAGCTAGGTCTATGGAAAAAATGAAGATATTAGTCTATTTTATGATTGCACATGGTAAAGAATGTGATTAAAGGCTCTTTTCCTATGTCGAAAGTTTTAGTTTTCGAGGGTAATTGCTACTTATGTTGAAAAAATGAAGATATTAGACTATTTTATGATTTCTAATGGTAAAGAATGTGATTAAAGGCTCTTTTCCTATTTCAAAAGTTTTACTTTTCGAGGGTAATAGCTAGGTCAGTGAAAAAAATGAAGATATTAAACTATTTTATGATTGCACATGGTAAAGAATGTGATTAAAGGCTCTTTTCCTATGTCAAAAGTTTTAGTTTTCGAGGGTAATAGCTTTGTCTGTGGAAAAAATGAAGTTATTAGACAATTTTATGATTGCACATGGTAAAGAATGTGATTAAAGGCTCTTTTCCTATTTCAAAAGTTTTAGTTTTCGAGGGTAATAGCTACGTATGTTGAAAAAAAAGAAGATATTAGACTATTTTATGATTGCACATGGTAAAGAATGTGATTAAAGGCTCTTTTCCTATGTCAAAAGTTTTAGTTTTCGAGGGTAATAGCTACATATGTTGAAAAAATGAAGATATTAGACTCTTTTATGATTGCACATGGTAAAGAATGTGATTAAAGGCTCTTTTCCTATTTCAAAAGTTTTAGTTTTCGAGGGCAATAGCTACGTATGTTGAAAAAATGAAGATATTAGACTATTTTATGATTGCACATGGTAAAGAATATGATTAAAGGCTCTTTTCCTATTTCAAAAGTTTTAGTTTCCGAGGGTAATAGCTACGTATGTTGGAAAAATGAAGATGTTAGACTATTTTATGATTGCAAATGGTAAAGAATGTGATTAAAGGCTCGTTTCCTATTTCAAAAGTTTTAGTTTTCGAAGGTAATATCTATGTCTGTGGAAAAAATGAAGATATTAGACAATTTTATGATTGCACAGGGTGAAGAATGTGATTAAAGGCTCTTTTCCTATTTCAAAAGTTTTAGTTTTCGAGGGTAATAGCTACGTATGTTGAAAAAATGAAGATATTAGACTATTTTATGATTGCACATGGTAAAGAATGTGATTAAAGGCTCTTTTCCTATTTCAAAAGTTTTAGTTTTCGAGGGTAATAGCTACGTATGTTGAAAAAATGAAGATATTAGACTATTTTATGATTGCAAATGGTAAAGAATGTGATTAAAGGCTCTTTTCCTATGTCAAAAGTTTTAGTTCTCTAGGGTAATAGCTACGTATGTTGAAAAAATGAAGATATTAGACTATTTTATGATTGCAAATGGTAAAGAATGTGATTAAAGGCTCTATTCCTATGTCAAAAGTTTTAGTTTTCGAGGGTAATAGCTACGTATGTTGAAAAAATGAAGATATTAGACTATTTTATGATTGCAAATGGTAAAGAATGTGATTAAAGGCTCTTTTCCTATGTCAAAAGTTTTAGTTTTCGAGGGTAATAGCTTTGTCTGTGGAAAAAATGAAGTTATTAGACAATTTTATGATTGCACATGGTAAAGAATGTGATTAAAGGCTCTTTTCCTATTTCAAAAGTTTTAGTTTTCGAGGGTAATAGCTACGTATATTGAAAAATGAAGATATTAGACTATTTTATGATTGCACATGGTAAAGAATATGATTAAAGGCTCTTTTCCTATGTCAAAAGTTTTAGTTTTCGGGGGAAATAGCTACATACGTTGAAAAAATGAAGATATTAGACT